>NC_091583.1:28936005-28943505 GCF_042767895.1 Penaeus vannamei | reverse complement strand
ATTTTATATATATATATATTTTTTTTTTTTTTGCGGGGGGGAGGAATGTATAAGAAAGGAAGAGAGGGAATGGGAAAGAGGAGAAAGGAAAGAGGGAGAAGGGAAGGAGAGAGGAAGCGAAATGAGGACAACAAAAAATAAAAGGGAAGGAGAGAAAGAGATAGATAGAGAGAGAGAGAGAGACGAGAAAAATAAGCAAAACAAACAAAGACAAAATCACCCCCCTACAAAAAGGTAAGAATGAAAGAAGCCAAAAAAAGCCAATTAGAGAGGAACAACAGATGAAGAGGAAGGAGGAGGAGAATAGAAGGGGGGGAAGGAGAGGGGAGAGAGAGGGGGAAAAAAACGTAAAAAGAAACATAGACAATAATAGGGTGGCAACAGGTGAAGCGAAGGAGGGAGGGAAAGGGGGAGGAAGGGCGGAAGGGAGGGAGTGGGAGGAGGGAGGGAGGGGAGGGGAGTGGGGGAGGAAGGAGCGGAAGGGAGGGAGGGAGTGGGGGAGGAAGGAGCGGAAGGGAGGGGGGGTGGAGTGAGGGAGGGAGAAGGGAGAGGGAAGGGCGGAAGGGAGGAGGAGGGAAGGAGGGAGGGGGGTGGAGTGAGGGAGGGAGGGAGAGGAAGGGCGGAAGGGAGAGAAGGACGAGGAGGGGAGGGCGGGAGGGAGGGGGGTGGAGTGAGGGAGGGGAGGGAGAGGAAGGGGCGGAAGGGAGGGAGGGGGAGAGGAAGGGCCAGCGGAAGGGAGAGAAGGGACGAGGAGGGGAGGCAGCAGAGGGAGGAAGGGGTGGAAGTGAGGGAGGGAGGGAGGGAGAGAGGGGGAGGAAAGGGAAGGTCGGATGGCAGGGTGCTGTGAAGGGGGAGGAAAAGAAGGAGGGGCTAAGGAAGAGGAGGTGAAGCGGGGGGGGGTGGAAGAAGGAAGGGGAGGGAGGAAAGGGAGAAGAAGAGAGAAAAAGGATGGAGAGAGAGGGAAGGGAAGGGAGAAGACGAGAGAAAAAGGAAGAAGAGGGAGGGAAGGGAAAGGAGGAGGGAAAAAATAAAGAAAAGGGGAGGAGGGAAAAGAAAGAAGGGGAGGGAGGAAAGGCAGAAAGAAAGAGGAAAGGAAGGAGAATGAAAATGGAAAAATGGGAAGGGAAAAAAGAGTAGGAGAAGGAAAGGAAAAGAAGAATAGGCGAGGAGAAGAAGAGAAAAAGATGAAAAGGAAAGGAAAAGAAAATCAAAGAAGGGAAGAAAGGAAGGGCAAAAGAACCAAAAAACTAAAGAGCAAATAAGGGATAAGGAAAACAGAGGAGAAAAAAAGGAAGACAAAGAAAATGGAAAGAAATAAGAGAATGGAGGAGGAGGGCGGGAAAGAGAAAGAAAACGAAGCAAGAAGAATAGGCAAAGGGGAATAAGCAATATAAGCGACACAAAAAGTAAATACAAATAAACGTGAAACAGAAAGAAAGAGAAGAAAAGAGAGAAGAGAGAGGCAGAGACAGAGAGAACTTAAACACAAAAATAAAAATAATTTAAAAAAAGGAAAAAAGCGAAAGAAATCAAAGAAAGCAAAAGCGAAAGAAGGAAAAACGAAACAAAGACAAAGAAAACACAAGATAATTATTTAAGAATAAAGAGAAAAGAACAAGAAAAAAACACCAAATAATTATTGAAGAATAAAGAGGATAATGAAATATGATGAAAAAATCAAAGAAATAAGAAAAAAGACAGAGAGACTAAGGGAAATGAGAAAGACAAGAAGGGAAATAACGAAAGAAGGGCATGGGAGATAACAATAATAAGATAATAATAATAATATAATAATAATAATAAGATAATAATAATAATAATAATAATAATAATAATAATAATAAGATAGCAATAATAAATAATAAATAAACAATAAATAATAATAATAAATAATAAATAAATAATAATAATAATAAATGAATAATAAATGATAAATAAACAATAATAAGATAGCAATAAGAAAACGAAAGACAAGGAAGAAGAGGGAGAGAAGAAGAGGGAAGGAAAAAAAAAGAAAAAAATCCCTTACGTAAAGGAGTTGAGAAGAGTGGAGGAGAAAGAGAAAGATAGAGAAAGAAGGGAATATAAGAGAACATGAAAATAAGAAAATAAACAAGACGAGGAAGAGTAGAGGAAATAATTAAAGAATGAAGGGAGTGGAAAGTGAGTAGAGAAATACCAAAAAAAGAGATAGAATGAAGGAAGAAGGGGGAAGAGTGAGAGAATAAAAGAAAACATAGACAAAAAATACGATCAATAGCGCAAAGGGGGAAGAATGAGAAAACAAAAACAAAAAAAATACGATAAACAACGAAAATATCACAAGAAAAACAAACGAATTAAGAAAAAGAAAACAAAGAAATGAACAGACGAATTAAGAAAAAGAAAAAGAAAACAAAGAAAAAAAGCAGAATTAAGAAAAAGAAAAAGAAACAAAGAAAAAAAGCAGAATTAAGAAAAAGAAAAAGAAAACAAAGAAAAAGACAGACGAATTAAGATAAAGAAAAGGAAAACAATGAAAAAACAGACAAATTAAGAAAAAGAAAGAAAAACAAACAATTAAAGAAAAACAGACGAATTAAAAAAAATAATAATAATAATAAAACACAAATAAAGAAAACCAGACGAATTAAAAAAAAAAAAAAAAAAAAAAAAAAAAAAAAAAAAAACAGACTCATCCAGGTAAGGAGGGCGAGAGGGGAGAGGTGGGCGTCAGAATGGGCGTGGGCGAGCGATGGGCGGCGCCCTTCGGTAGCCAGGCGAGACGAAGGCAGAAGGTCCGGGCGTCGCCAATTAACACGCGGGGCCTTGTTCGTCTAGGGGGGAGGGGGGAAGGGGGAGGGGAGAGGGGAAGAGGAGGAGCGGAGGGGGGAAGGGGAGGGGGGAGGGGGAGGAAGGAAGGGGAAGGAAGGGGAGGAGGAGAGGAAGGGAGGGATGATGGGAGGGGAGGGGGAGGATGAGGGAAGGGAAGGGGGGAGGAGGGAGAGGGGGAGGATGAGGGGAAGGGGGGAAGGGGGGAAGGGGGGAGAGGGAAGGGAGAGGGGAGGAGGAGAGGAGGGAGAAGGGGAAGGGGGAAGGGAGGGAGGGGGGAAGGGAGGAGAGGGAAGGGAGAGGGGATGATGGGAGGGGGGAGGGGAAGGGAGGAGGGAGGAAGAGGGGGAAGGGAGAGGGGAAGGGGAGGAGGGGAGGGGAGAGGGAAGGAAGGGGGAAGGGAGAGGGGAAGGGGGAGGGGAAGGAGGAGGAGGAGGGAGAGGAGGGAGAGGGGGAAGGAGGGGAGGGAGAGGGGAAGAGGTAGGAAGAGGGGAGGGGGAAGGAAGGGGAGGGAGAGGGGAAGGGGAAGGGGGGAGGGGGAGGAGAGGAGGAGGGGAGGAGGAGAGGGGAAGGAAGGGGAGGGAGAGAGGTGGAGAGGAGATGGGAAATGGGGAGGGGGAAGGGGAGGAGGGAGGGAGAAGGAGAGTGGGAGTAAGGAGCAAGGGAGGGAAGGGGAATAAAAGGAAGGGAGGGGGAGGAGAGGGGAAGAGGGGGAGAGGTGAACATACACTCACCAACACCTCTTAAAAAAAAAAACAGAAATTGCAAACAAACAAAACAACACAAGTACACACATATTTCCCCCACCTCCCCCCTCAATCCTTAACCACCTCCCTCACCATCCCTATTATCACCTCACCCCCCCCCCCCCCCTTCAATACACCTCTTCTTACCTCCCCTTCCCTCTTCCCCTCCCACCACCCGCACCACCCCACCCACCGCTCTTTAAAACACCTCCCCATTCCCCACCTCACTCCACCCCCATCCACCCCCTCCTCCACCCCCTACACCCCTTCCCCCCTCCACCCACCCACCATCCCCCAACCCCCCATCCCCCCCTCCCTCCACCCCCCTCCTCTTCACTCCATCCCCCTTCCACCCACCCCACCCCCCACCCCACCACCACCCCACGCCCACCAAAACAAAACACAGCAGGAAGCAGGTGACACTACCTTGCCCTCGCGATCACAGCCCCTCCGCCCATTCGGGGTTTAAAGTGCGTCGCGCCCATGGGTCTTCACGCCCACTGAGCTGCCTCTTGAAGGAGCAGCGGGCGTGATGGTGGGAAGGGCGGAGGGGGGGGGGCGTGTGTGGGGGTTTACATGTATATGCGTGTATACGGGTTTAGATATATACGTATGCATAAATAGATTGTGTGTATATATTTATATATATATATATATATATATATATATATATATATATATATATGTATATATATGTATATATGTATATATATATATATATATATATATATATATATATATATATATATATATATGTATATATATATATATATGTATATATATATACATATATATGTTTATATACATATATATATATACTTATTTATTTATTTATACATATATGAACACAATATATATATATATATATATATATATATATATATATATATATATATATATATATATATATATACACACACACACACACACACACACACACACACACACACACACACACACACACACACACACACATATATATATATGTATATATATATATATATATATATATATATGTATATATATATATATATGTATATATATATGTATATATATATATATATATATATATATATATATATATATATATATATATATGTATGTATATATATATATACAATCATATATATATACATGTGTATGTGGGTAGAGAAAGATACTGAAAGAGAAACAGTTACACAGATACAGAGATACAGAGACACAGAGACAGACACACAGACAGACACACAGACAGACACATGTGCACCTGCAAAGCCTTTACACAAGTACTGTACATTCCATATAGATTCTTCTGCGCCTCTCCTAACACTCACAGGACACAAAGACAAACAATTATCCATTCATGGCGGATATTTGCTGAATTGATAAACCCGAATTCCAAACAAGATTCATTATCATTTTCCCCCAAAAAATTATCGAGAAAACAGAGAGAATGAGAAAAAAATGAAAGAAAAAAATATATTCTTGAATCTGTAAACAAAAAAGAAATATTTTTTTTTATTTCTCGAAAAAGATATAAAAAAATGCGTTGTTTTGAAAAGGACGACGAGAAACAAAAGAAAAGCGGAGAGAGAAAGAGAGAGAGAAGAGAAGAGAGAGAAGAGAGAGGAGAGAGAGCGAGAGAGAGAGATAGAGCGAGAGAGAGAGAGAGAGAGAGAGAGAGATTCGCAAGGTTTGAACATCTCATTCCTTATATAAACGCCATAATTTCTATCACAAATAATAATAATAACTATAATAGTTAAAGATGAAATAAGAACGAAATCCCACATCAAAAAAAAATCAATAAATAAATAAAGAAATATTGTTGAAAAGACGACAAAAACGAAAGAAAAGGAATGCGCATAATTTGAAAATCGGCGCCTAACCTAACCGCAGATTAACCGTCTTCGTGAATTATCTTTTAAGTCGATGTTTCTTTTGGATAATATTTACCTGTAGCAAATAAGGAAATACCTGAATAGATTATGGATAGATAATTATTATTCGCTTCTCGTGTGGTCCTCCCAACACTTTTATTTATTGTCTTTTTATTACATTCCATTTTTTTCTCGTCTCTTCCCATAAATCTAATTATATCTCATCCCCCTGCTTTATAATTCTTGATTCAAATTATCATATTTTTAAAGCATATAACAAAATGTATATGTGGATACGTTAACAATTATCATAAATATTCGTTTCTGATCTAAATTATATCTTCTTGGACTTTGATGGCAGTTGTGACGTAACGACAGAAGTTATTCGAAACAATTTCTATCAGAGATATATTATATGCATGAATTCTATGACATGGCGGTGTCTGACAACTATCATCAAAGAACATTTAACATAGGAACGAACACACATGTACACACACACGCGCGCGTACACACACACACACACACACACACACACACACACACACGTACACACACACACACACATACACACACACGTACACGTACACATACACTCACACACACGTACACGTACACACACACATACACACACATACATACATACACACACACATACAGTATATACATATATATACATATATTTATACGTATATATATATATATATGTATATATATATATATATATATATATATATACAAATAGACATGTATATATATATATATATATATATATATATATATATATATATATATATATATATATATATATACAAATAGACATGTATATATATATATATATATATATATATACATATATATATATATATATATATATATATATATACATACTCACACACACACACACACACACACACACACACACACACACACACACACACACACACACACACACACACACACACACACACACACACACACACACACACACACATATATATATATATATATATATATATATATATATATATATATATATATATATATATATATATACATATTCACACATACACAAATATAGATACATACACACATACATTTTTACTACTACTTCTATTATCGACTTACAGTATTAATGATATTAATATGGTTAGTCTCTGATGATAAGGATAATAACAATGATAGTAGTAGTAGTAAAAATAATAGTTTTATTATCATCCTCACTACTATTGTCATTATCATTAATATTAGTATCACACCTGCTGTAATGTTATATACTTTTTTGTCCAGAAAAGAATAGCATTATTTTTTCACTCCATATTTGTGTATTTGTTATTATTATCATTGTCATTACTATTACAGTTATTATCATTATCATTATCATCGTTGTTATCATTGTTATTATTATCATTATCATTACTATCACAATTATTATCATTTTCATTATCATCGTTATTATCATTATCATCATTATCATTACTATCACAATTATTATCATTATCATTATCATCATTATTATCATTATTATTATTATCATCATCATCATTATCATCATTTTTATTTACATTATTATCATTATCACTATCACAAAGAAGATTCACTCACCATCTAACGAAAAACAATTAAAAACACCATAATTAACATAAAAGATCTACAGATATGGAGATAAATAAATAAAAGAAAATCTTATCTTTATATCTACGACAACCCGGTGACAATAACAAAGGAATATACACAGTGATAAAGTTATTTTCACAGTGGCAAATGCGGATTTTTTTTTTTTTTTTTATCATCTCGTGACATAAATACCAGATGAGAAAAGATGATAAAGATTAGACATAAGAAAAAAGAAGAAGAATGAAGAGAGGTATTTATAGAAAAAAAAAAGGATAAAAGGGATAATTATGAAGCAGAGCAGGTGAATGAAGAGACGAGACGGAGGGGGAAGGAGCGAATGGTAGAGGGAGAAGGAAGACGGAGAGGAGAGGGGAGGTGGAGGGAAAGGAGAAGGGAAGTAAAGGAGGAAGAGACAAAGAAGAGGAGGGAGGGAGAGGGAGGGAAACAGAGGGGGAGGAGGAGGGACA
>NC_091583.1:28926005-28928505 GCF_042767895.1 Penaeus vannamei | reverse complement strand
TGTCTCTCTCTCTGTCTCTCTCTCTCTCTCTCTCTCTCTCTGTCTCTCTCTCTCTCTCTCTCTCTCTCTCTCTCTCTCTCTATATATATATATATATATATATATATATATATATATATATATGCATATATATATATATATATATATATATATATAATATCATATGATAAAATATTTCCGCGGTCCAGCTAAAACAAACTTAAAAGTCTCTTTACTAGCAAATAAGCCAATGAAGTATAAAAATACCGGATTTTCCTCAAAATTTTCTTTAAAGAAATAAATTACACATTTCCCTCTTTGAAATAAACAACATTTTCTCCCTAAATATTAGATCAACTTTAAACCACTCTTTCTTTCTTGATTTCACCTCATTTCACTTTCCAACAGAAAAAAGTTTTCAGTCTATGGGTTGGTTAAATAAGAATTAACCTAAAAACACTCTTTTCCCTCAATATAATGTTCATTTCAGCCTCTTTTCACATTCCAACCAAAAAAGTGAAATTCAATAGATGAAAAACTAAATAAAAAAACAAAGACTATTTTTTTCACCCTAATACAACACAAACTACAAAGCATTTCCTGATTTCACCCCTATATCAGATTCCAATAATAAAAAAAAATCAATACCATCAGTTCAACCTATAAAAATAAACTAAAAGGTTTTCAATACCATTCCATACACTCAACCAATAAAAAAAAATAACATTAAAACACCATTTTCAAACAATAACACCTTCAAACCACTTCCTCTGAATAAATACGTATATAAACATACATATATACATACATTCCAAAAAATGAATCCACTTTCATTTTCCAACCCAAAACAAGGTGTTCAGTACCGCCGGGTTGGGCTAAATGAAGACATTCTACATAGTTCTTCGTCGGCTACCTTGTGGAAATGCCCAAGGGAAATAGACCGTTGCTGTGGTCTTTTTTTTCACGTAGGCGATGGAGCCAGGTGCAGAGGCTTCGCTGTGGGAGGGACTGGTTGGAGGGGGTGTAAGCTGTCTGGTTGTCTGTTTGTAGGTCTTTGTCTGTGTCGGTCTAAGTATATACACACACTCGCACACGCACATGCCTACACACACACGCACACATACACTCGCACGCAAACACACGCCTACACACACACACGCACACGCCTACACACAACACACGCCTACACACACACGCACACGCCTACACACAACACACGCCTACACATACACGCACACGCCTACACACACACACGCACACGCCTACACACACACGCACACGCACACGGCTACACACAACACACGCCTACACACACACGCACACGCCTACACACACACACGCACACGCCTACACACACACACACACACGCACACGAACGCACACACATATATATGAATTGCTTACTTCGTCTTCCTTTCCATCACATTCTCCCTTTCTAACGTCCTCTTCTTTTACGAAATGTATAGGAAATATACTAATGAGAGAGAGACAGACAGACAACCATACAGTCGTACAACCAGACAAATTAAAACAATAAAAAAGATGGACAAAGAACAATTCAAAAACAAACCCCCAAAAAGAACGAAAACAAACAAGCGACAGTAAAAAAAAGAAAAAAACAAAAAAAAAGAACAAAAAAAGACAAATGACAAAGAAAAGAGAAATAAAGAAAGAAAAAAAAAAGCAGAACGAACAGGGGAGGAGCAAGTTCAAAGTACCAACCGCCACATGGCTGTTCCTTTGGCCGCGCCTCCTCCCTCCTGCAGCGCTTGCACGAGGCGGTCACGGCAAGGGTCAGATTGGTGCGGTTTGCGTATAGGAGTTTCGACTTTGTGGGCGGTTATAGGTGGTTATGAACTGAATCGGAGAGTAGTTGTCATTATTGTTTTTTCTTTGTTCTTTTATTCTAGAATTTTGATTTTTTTTCATTTTCTTATTGTGATTTTATCGATTTGTCTTCCTTTTTTCCTGTTTTTTTTTTTTATTCTTTCCTTTTCTTCATTTCTGCCCATTCCTCTTATCCATATTTTTTTTTTTTTTTATCATTCTCTCTTTGTTTTGTTCTTTATTTATTTTCCTCTGCCATTTTCGTCTTTCAAGATTTGTTTTCAACGGAATAAAGTAAATTTATCACTTACTTTTTATTCTCTCTCTCTCTCTCTCTCTCTCTCTCTCTCTCTCTCTCTCTCTCTCTCTCTCTCTCTCTCTCTCTCTCTCTCTCTCTCTCTCTCTCTCCTCCTCCTCCTCCTCCTCCTCCTTCGCCATTTTCCATCCACCTTTTCAATTTCCAAAAGTCGTTTACAATTATAATCCATTCTCTCTTCTCCTCTCTTTACTAAAACAAGCAGAAAGCAAAATAGAATTAGAATAAAGAATAAAGATAAAAGAGCTAAAGAGCAAAAAACGGCGCTCTGTAATTACGAAGAAATTAGAATACAAATGAAGATATTATAAGGCGGGAAATGACGAGAAGATGAAACTAAAAAAAAAAAAAGAAAAAAAAATTAAACACCGTTCTTAC
>NC_091583.1:28896005-28921005 GCF_042767895.1 Penaeus vannamei | reverse complement strand
AAGAATGAAGAGGAAGGAGGAGAGGGAAAGCGAAGGAGAGGAGAGGAAAATGAAGAGGAAACGAAAGAAAGGAGAAAAGGGGGAAAGGGGATATAGGAAGAGAGAATTTGAAAGAAAAGAAAGGGGGTAAATAAAGAGCATAAGAATGAAGAGGAAGGAGGAGAGGGAAAGCGAAGGAGAGGAGAGGAAAATGAAGAGGAAACGAAAGAAAGGAGAAAAGGGGAAAAGGGGATATAGGAAGAGAGAATTTGAAAGAAAAGAAAGGTGGTAAATAAAGAGCATAAGAATGAAGAGGAAGGAGGAGAGGGAATGCGAAGGAGAGGAGAGGAAAATGAAGAGGAAACGAAAGAAAGGAGAAAAGGGGGAAAGGGGATATAGGAAGAGAGAATTTGAAAGAAAAGAAAGGGGGTAAATAAAGAGCATAAGAATGAAGAGGAAGGAGGAGAGGGAAAGCGAAGGAGAGGAGAGGAAAATGAAGAGGAAACGAAAGAAAGGAGAAAAGGGGGAAAGGGGATATAGGAAGAGAGAATTTGAAAGAAAAGAAAGGGGGTAAATAAAGAGCATAAGAATGAAGAGGAAGGAGGAGAGGGAAAGCGAAGGAGAGGAGAGGAAAATGAAGAGGAAACGAAAGAAAGCAGAAAAGGGGGAAAGGGGATATAGGAAGAGAGAATTTGAAAGAAAAGAAAGGGGGTAAATAAAGAGCATAAGAATGAAGAGGAAGGAGGAGAGGGAAAGCGAAGGAGAGGAGAGGAAAATGAAGAGGAAACGAAAGAAAGGAGAAAAGGGGGAAAGGGGATATAGGAAGAGAGAATTTGAAAGAAAAGAAAGGGGGTAAATAAAGAGCATAAGAATGAAGAGGAAGGAGGAGAGGGAAAGCGAAGGAGAGGAGAGGAAAATGAAGAGGAAACGAAAGAAAGGAGAAAAGGGGGAAAGGGGATATAGGAAGAGAGAATTTGAAAGAAAAGAAAGGGGGTAAATAAAGAGCATAAGAATGAAGAGGAAGGAGGAGAGGGAAAGCGAAGGAGAGGAGAGGAAAATGAAGAGGAAACGAAAGAAAGGAGAAAAGGGGGAAAGGGGATATAGGAAGAGAGAATTTGAAAGAAAAGAAAGGGGGTAAATAAAGAGCATAAGAATGGAGAGGAAGGAGGAGAGAGAAAGAAAAGAAAATTGTCGGGATGTTTGTTGTGCTTCTTTCTGTTGTTCCCTTGTTTTCGTTCGTTTTACTTTCTTCCTCTTTTCATGTCGTGCTTCTCCTTTTCTTCCTCCTCCTTCCCTATTTCTTATCACTGGTGTTCTTGTAATCTTCCTCCTTTCCCTCCTGTTGGTATTTTTATCATTATTACTATTATTATTACTATCATTATTGTTATTGTTTTTAATGTTATCATTATTATTATTATTATTATTATTATTATTATTATTATTATTATTATTATTATTATCATTACTATTATTATTATTATTATTATCATTATTATTATTATTATTATTGTTATTATTACTATTATCATTAATAATAGTAATAATGATATGATTATTATTGTTATATTATTAATCTTATTATTATTATCATTATCATTACTTATCGTTCTTTGTTGATGTTATTATTATCATTATTATTCTTTTTACTATTATTATCATTAGCTTTTTCAGTGTTCTTGTTGCTGTTATTTTTCTTATAATTATAATCACCATCATCATTATTGTTCATTATATATATATATACATATATATATATATATATATATATATATATATATATATATATATATACATACATACATACATACATATATATATATATATATATATATATATATATATATATATATATATATATATATATATATATATATATATATATACATTAATAACTCAGGTCAGAAATTATTTATTTATTTTCTATTACTAACTTCGTCGAGGATATATGACATCCGTGTTCCTTTTTCCTCCCTTTTGTAACAATCAAAACCTTTCTATTTTTCCTCCTGCATCTCCTCGTCTTCTTCCTCCACTTCCTTCTCCATTCCTTTTACTCCTCTCCCTCCTCCTTCTCCTGCATATCCTCTTCTTCCTCCATTCCTTTTCCTTCCCCTCCTCTTCCCCCTCCTCCTACTTCCTCTTCGTCCTTTCCCTACTCCTAGACCTGTGCTTCCTCCTCTTCCTCTTTCTACTCCTTTATCTCCACATTCACCTCTACCTTCCTCCTCCTCCTCCTCCTCTTCTTGTTCTTGTTCTTCTTGTTCTTCTTCTCCTCCTCCTCATCATCATCATCATCATCTTCCTTCTCCACCTCCTCCTCTTCGTCCTCTTCCTCCTCCTCCTCCTCTTCCTCCTCCTCTTCTTCTTCTTCTTCTCCTTCTCCTCTTCGTCCTCTCCCTACCCCTAGACCTGAGCCTCCTCCTCCTCCTGTTCCTCTTCCTCCACTTCCTGGCTGGGAAGGACCAGAAGGGAATGAAAAGGGAAAGAAGGTGACAGAGAGAAATAAAGGAGAGGGAGTAGACAGGAGAGGAAGTACGAGGAAGAGGGAATGAAAGAAAGGAGGGAAGGAAACGAAGGATTGGGCGATAGTAAAGAAAGGAAAAGAGAAGAGAAGTGGATATGAAAAAGGGGGATAATAGAGAAAATGGAAGAGGGAAAGGTAAAGAGAGGACAAGGGGGTAGGGTATTAGGAACAAGGAATTAGAGAGAGGAAGATACGAAGTGAGGAAGAGGAGAAAAGGGGAAAAGAGTAGAGAAGAAAAGAGCGAAGAGGGACGTAAAGTAGAGAGGATGGTAAAGAAGATATTGTTTGTGCTACTATTTTTGATTTTGATTTTCATCATCATTATTCATATTATTGTTCATAATGCAATTATGAATAATTATTTCTTACATAGTACTTTGGTAAAAAAAAAAAAAAAAAAAAAAAAAAAAGTGAACAGGGGTAATGTTAAGTCATCAGTACAAGGAAATATATAAAATGGAAAACTACTTTTAATTCTAATTTCAATTAAAGTTGCTTAAATTTTGGAATCATATACGAGGAATGAGAAAATAAACATGAACGTATTATTTTGAAATAGGTTCCTTCTTCAGAAAAAAACTTCGATCGGAAAAGCATTTTCATCTATTTCTTTCTCCTCTCTTCGTTGCTTTATTTGTTCTCCATCAATCTTACGTTATTTGTGTCCAAATAATCTCTGCCACTTTCCCTCTCCTTTTTTTTTTTTTTCTTTTTTTTTGTTATCCCTCCTCCCTTTCTCTCAACCTCACCAAGTACAAATAAAGAAAAAAATAACTTTCCTTTCTCATTCTTTCTTTTTTATTCTCTTATTTTTCTACTCGTCATTATTATCTTTTTCTTGAACCCCTTTTCATCCTCCGTTCCTCACCGTCATCGCCTTCCTTTTCCACTTTCTCCTCTTTCACCTCCACCATCTCTTCCTCTTCCTCCTCTTACATCTTCATCTCGCCCTCCTCTATCACCTCCTCCTCCTCCTCCTTCCTCATTCCCCCTCCTCCTCTTCCTACTCCTCTTCCCTCTCCTCATTCTCCCCCTCCTCTTCTTCCGAATGGGCGAATGGAAGAGAGTGGAGAAGGGAAATCTGGGATAAAGAAGATAGGAGGAAAGGGAAAGTGATCATCAAAGGCATGTTGTTAGCATTATGGGTAAGGGTTTCTTGAAAAGTGTATAGATTATATATGTGTGTATATATGCTTATATATATATATATATATATATATATATATATATATATATATATATATATATATATATATATATATATATATATATATATACCACCATTATTCCTCATCCTTTTCCACCTTCCTTTTACCTCCTCCTTCTCTTCCTCTTCTTCTTCCTCCTACATCTCTACCTTCACCTCTACCGCTTTCTTTATTTCTTCTTTTACTTTTTTCTTTACCTCTTCTTCGTCTTCGTCTTCTTCTTCTCCTACTCCTCTCCCTCCTACTCCTCCTTCCCCCTCCCTCCTCCTCTTCTTTCTTTTCCTCCTCTTCTCCCTCTTCTTAGACCTACACCTGCATCTCTACTTCCTCTGCTTCCACCTCCCCCTCTTCGTGGGTGAGGAGTAGAAAGCGAATGAAAAGTGGAAAGAAGGGGAAGTGAGAAGAGTGAAAGGAAGGAGAGGGGTAGTAAGGAGGAGAGGAAGTACGAGGAAGAAGGAAGGAAAGAAAGGAAGAAAGGAAAAGAACTGAAAGAGAGGAAAAAGGAAGAAAGTGAAGAGAAGAAGGGAGACTGAAAAAGGGGGAAGGAAGAAAGGATGGGAGGAGAAGAGAGAATGAAAGAGAAGATAGGAGAGAAAAATGGACAATGAGGACAAGGGGCTTGGGTTTTAGGACTAGGGAGTAGGAGAGAGGGGGTAAGGGTTAGAGAAGATAGGAGGAGAGGAGAGGGAGTAGGAAGGAAGAGGAGAAAAGGAGAAGAGAGGAGAGAAGGAAAATATAGCATAAAGAAGAAAGGAGAGGGAAAGCGATCATCAATGTCATTCGTATTTACATTATTGATTACGATTTATAATTTCTTAAATAGTGTTTAGATAATATATATATATATATATATATATATATATATATATATATATATATATATATATATATATATATATATATATATATATATGTATATATATATATATATATATATATATATATACATATATATATATATATATATATGTGTGTGTGTGTGTGTGTGTGTGTGTGTGTGTGTGTGTGTGTGTGTGTATGTATGTATGTATGTATATATATATATATATATATATATATATATATATATATATATATATATATATATATATATATATATATATATATATATATTGAACAGTGTTTGAGTAAAGTCATCAGTACACATAAATGTATATCATGGAACTTCAATTACTTTAACAATTGTTTATATGTTAAATTTTCAAGAAAAATATAATTGTAATTAGTTCTACATCTGAGAAATAATCCGTATTATCTTCGTCGGAGAAACCTTACATCAGTAAGGTATACTCGTGTTCCTTTTCCCTCTCTTTCATGCATTAGTATTTTAGTCTGTCAGTCTTGCCTTTTTTGTGTTGAAACAATCTCTGCAACTTTCCTTCTGTCTTTAGCCTTGTTCTCTCCCCCTTTCTCCCTCTATCGCCAAACAGATAAATAACGTCTCGTGTAACTCTTTCCCTCCTAATCCTCTTTCTTTTTCCCTTTCTGCCCATATTCTTCCCATTTTGCTTTTGTTTTTTTATTCTTCTACTCGTCATTAATTTCTATTCCTCTTTTTCTCCTCCACTCCTCGTCTTCGTCACCTTCCTTTTCCTCCTCCTTTTCCTTTTCTTACTTCAACCCCACTTCTTCCTCATCCTCTTCTTCCCCCTCCCTTTCTCCTCCTCTCCTCATCCTCATCCTCTTCTTCCCCCTCCCTTTCTCCTCCTCTCCTCATCCCCATCCTCTTCTTCCCCCTCCCTTTCTCCTCCTCTCCTCATCCTCATCCTTTTCCGCCTTTTCCTGAGAAGAGAAGGAAGAAGCAGAAGGGGAATGAAAAGAGGAAAGGGCAAGAAAAGGAGAGGGAGTAGGAGGAAGAGGGAATGAATGAATCGTCATCGTCATTCTTATTATTGCTGCTGTTGCCATTATTTCTTTGATCTTGATTCGCTTTTGCTCTTTGCCATTTTTTCTCCATCCTCTTTTACTCTCATAGTCGTTGTCTCCTCTTCCTCTTCTTCCACCTGCTACATCATCATCTTCACCTCTGCCTCCTTCTGCTTCCTCATCATCTCGTCCTCCTCCTATTCTTACTCCTCTTCCTCCTCCTCCCATTCCTCCTCCTCCTCCGAAAGGGGGAGAGAGTAGAGAGGAAGAGAGCGAAGAGAGGACGAATAGTAGAGAGGAGAGAAAGGAAATGAGGAAGATTTTGTTGGTGCTGCGATTTTTAGTTAATTTTCTCATGATATTTAACTTTTCTGGCATAAGGAAATAAAAACAAATATTTTTATCATTTACTCGTTTTCTTCTTCGGATTAATTTTGTATTGGAAAAGTACATTTGTTTGTTTGTTTTCATCTGTTCGTTGCATTATTAGTTTTTTTTTTCATGAGAATGATAAGAAGAGAGAAAAGAAGAAATGATTGTCGGGATGGGAGGCGGGAGAGCATTTTTCGTTTGTTTGTTTGTTTGTTTGTTTTGCTTCAGTTTCCACGTGCTTTCCCGATGCCTTTCTGTTGTTTTCTTGTTTTCGTTTGTGTTAGTCTTCCTTGTTTCATATCATGCTTTTCCTCCTCCATTTAGTGTTTTTATTCGTATATTAATTTTGTCATTATGATAATGATACTACAAATAACTATTATTATTATTATTATTATTATTATTATTATCATCATCATCATCAGGATCATCGTTTCAGTTGTTGCTGTTATTGTTATTTTAATCCTTATCATTTTTATACATATCATTGCTGATGTTGCAAGTATAACTTATATGTTAAATAGCATTTAGGTAAAAAAGAAAGTGAATAGTTTTTGTATGAAGTCATCAGTAAGTAAATATATATAGCTACAAAAATCTCAATTGTTATGAGAAGCTTTTGTACATAAAATTTTGAAATAAATTATTTATGTAACTTAGTATATTAGGTAACATATGCGATGTGAACACCAAGGAACTAAAAATAAATGTATATATATTCGGCTTGTTAGTTTCTTCGGAGAAATCCTATATCGGAAAGGCATATCCGTGAGTTTTCTTTTTTCTCCTTTCGTTGCATTATTTTGATCTTTATTAATCTTATTCATGTTGAAGCAATCTCTGCAATTTCCCCTCTGATTATAGCGTTATCCTTCCTCCTTCTCTCTCCCTCACTAAGCATAGATAAAAAAAAAAAAAAGTTTCCTTCTACTTCCTCTTTCATTTTCCCCTTCTACCCATTCTCTTTCTCTCTCTCTCTCTCTCTCTCTCTCTCTCTCTTTCTTTTCTTTTTTGCTTTTGTTTATTTTTATTCTTCTACTCATCACACCTGGGTTTTTCCTCCATTCTCTCTTCTGCCTCCGCCGCCTTCCTTCCTTCCTCTTCTTCCTTCTCTTCCTCATCTGTCACCACCACTTCCTCCTCCACCACTTCTTCCTTATCCCTTTCCCTCTTTTCTCCTATTCCTCCTTTCCTCTTCTACCTCCTCCGACATCTCCACCTCCACCTCTATCTTATTCTTGTCCTTCTCATCCTCATCCTCTTCCTCCCAATCCTCCTCCTCCTTCTCCTTCTCCTCTTCCCATTTCCTCTACTTCTCTTCCTCTTCCTCTCCATCCTCCTAGACCTCTACCTTCACTTCTAACTCCTCTGCTTCCACCTCTTGCTCTTCCTCCTTCTCCTGGGTGCGAAGGAGTAGAAGGGAAATGGAAAAAGGAGAGAGGAGAGAAAGGGTGGAGAAGGGGAGGATGAGAGCAAGTAAGAGAAAGAGGGAATTAAAGAAAGAAGGGAAGGAAAAGAAGGATTGAAAGGGAGGAAAAGGAAAGAGGAGAAGGGAAATTACAGGGGGGAAGGAGAGGAGGAGAGGAGAAGGGAAAAAGAGGACAAGGGGGTAGGGTTATAGAAATGGGGAATAGGAGAGAAGAGGGAAGAGGCAGAGAAGATACGAAAGGAGAGGAGAGGGGGGGAAGAGCGAAGAGAGGAGAGAAGGGAAATAAGGGATAAAGAGGGTTTGCATGAGAGGGAAATGAGGAAATGAAAGAAAGGAGAAAAGGGCGAAAGGGGATATAGGAAGAGAAAATCTGAAAGGAAAGAAAGAGGGAGTTGAAGAGCATAAGAAGGAAAAGGTTTTATTGTTATTATCATTAATTATTATTATTGTTGTTGTTGTTGTTGTTGTTTTTGTTATTATTGTCTTGTTAAACTATGATTATCTTATTAATATTAATGATGATGCAATTATGCGTAATTATTTCTTAAACAGTATCATAGTTAAAAGAAGTGAAAAAATTAGTTTACAGTCATCAGTACATGAAAATAAATTTTGAAAGTCGTTGAAAAATATAAGGAAGAAAAGCTGTGAAAATTTTGTATTTAATATCTTACGTGTTAATTCGAATTGCTGTTACATTTTGACGTTATCAGAACAAGATTAAAAATTCAGGATTTTGTTTTCCGTTGGTTTCCTTCTTCGGAGAAATCTTACATCGGAAAATCAAATATGTGTTTCTTTTTCCTCCCTTTCATGTGTTAATGTTTTAGTCTCTGTCAATCGGCTTTTTTGTGTTGAAACAATCTCTGCAACTTTCCCTCTGCTTTATCCTCTCCCACTTTCTCACTCTATCACCAAGCATAAATAAATGACATTTTGTTTCACTGTTTTCCTATATCTTCGGAAAAAAAAAAAAACATATATATATATATATATATATATATATATATATATATATATATATATATATATATATATATATATATATATACAAATATATATATAATATATAAAAATATATATATATATATATATATTTATATATATATATATATATATATAGGAAAAGCCTATTCGTCCGTTTCTTTCTCCTGTCTTCGTTGCATTTTGGCTATGATCTCCACCAATCTTACGTTATTTGTGTCCTAACAATCTCTGCCACTTTCCCTCTCCTCTTTAGTGGTATCCCTCCTCCCTTTTTCTCTCTCGCACCAAGTAGAAAAAATGAAAATTACTCTTTTCCTCCTCATCCTCTCTTTTTTTTTTTTTTCTACCCATTCTCTTTCTTTTCTATCCTTTTATTTTTCTACTCATCATTATTATCTTTTTCCTAAACATCTTTTCATCTCCCGCTCCTCGTCGTCGTCGCCTTCCTTTTCCTCTTTCTCCTCCTTCACCTCTACCATCTCTTCCTCTTCCTCCTACATCTCCTTCGTCTCTCTCCTCCTCCTCATCCTTATCCTTCACCATTCCTCCCCCCCCCCTCCTCTCCTTCCTAGTCCTCTCCCCTCTCCTCCTCCTTTTCCTTCTACTCCTCCCTTTCCTCTTCTTCCTACTCCTCTCCCCTCTCCTCCTTCTTTTCCTTCTCCTCCTCCTCCCCTTCATCTTCTTCCTACTCTTCTCCCCTCTCCTCCTTTTCCTTCTCCTCTTCCTAGATCTATACTTTCACTTCTAATTCCTCCTCTTCCTCCTCATTTCCCTCGCCCTCTTCCTCTTTTTCTTGGATGGGAAGGAGCAGAAGGGAAGGAAACGAGGAGAGAAGGAGAAGAGAGAGGAGAGAAAGGAAGGAAAGAAGGTAGTTAGGAGGAGAGCAAGTACGAGGAAGAGGAAATGAAAGAAAGGAGGGAAGGAAATGAAAGAATGAAAGTGAAGAAAAAAGAGAGAAGGGAAAGTAACAAAGAGGAGAAGGAGAATAGGGTGCGAAAGAGAGGATAGAAGGGAATAGGGAAATGCAGGACAAGTCGGAAGTGTTATAGGAATAAGGTATGGGAGAGAGGAAGAGGTAGAGAAGACCCGAGGAGAGGAGAGGGAGTAGGAAGGTAGAGAAGGAAAAGGGAAGAAAGGAGAAAGAGGAAAAGAGCAAACAGAGAACGAATAGATAAGATGAGAGAAGGGAATTAAGAGATGAAGATGGTTGGGAGGAAAAGGAAAGCGAAGGAGAGGAGAGGAAACGAAAGAGAGGGGAAAAGAAGAAGAGGGGATATAGGAGGAGAGAATTTAAAAGGAAATGTAGAGGAGAATTGAAGAGCATAAGAATGAGGAGGAGGGAGGAAGGAGAAAAGAAAAGAGAATTGTCGGGATGGGAGGCAGGAGAACATTTTTCGTTTGTTTGTTTGTTTTGTTTCAGTTTCCACGTGCTTTCCCGATGCCTTTCTGTTGTTGTTTTCTTGTTTTCGTTCGTTTTACTTTCTTCCTATTTTCATATCGTGCTTCTCCTTTTCCTCCTTTTTTCTCATCATTGTTGTTCTTATAATCCTTCTCCTCTTGCTATCTTTTTAATTTTCTTATTATTGTCATTATCGTTATTATTGTTGTTATTTTTATTACTGTTATCATTATTGTTGTTGTTTTTTATTACTTATGGACATTATTGTTATTATGATTATAATAATTATAATTATCACTGCAATTATCTTTTATTATCATTATTTGTTAAAGTTATTGTTATTGTTGATGTTGCTGTTATTTTTCTTAAAATTATCGTCACTATCATTGTTACTCATCTAATATTCCTAATCATATTTTCTTATTGTATATTCTTCCTTTTCCTCCTTCTCCTACTTCTCCACTCTCACCTCTACCTCCTCCTTTTTATTCTCCTACTCCTCTTCCTCTCCCTTCAATTTCTTCCTCTTATTCCTCTTTTTCCTCCAACTTCCCCCTCCTCTTCCCTCCCTCCTTTTTCCTCTTCCACTTCCTCTTCCTCTTCCTCCTCTTTTTCCTCTTCCACTTCCTCTTCCTCTTCCTCCTCTTTTTCCTCCTCTTCTTCCTCTCCCACCTTCTAGACCTCCACCTTTATCTCTACTTCCTCTGCCTCCACCTCCTCCTTTTCGTGGGTGAGAAGGAGTAGAAAGGGAATGAAAAGAGGAAAGAAGGGGAATAGAGAGGAGCGAAAGGAAGGAGGGGGTAGTAAGGAGGAGAGGAAGTACGAGGGAGAAGGAAGGAAGGAAAAGAACTGAAAGAGAGGGAAAGGGAAAAAAAGGGAAGAGGAGAAGGGAGACTGGAAAAGGGGGAAGGAAGAAAGGATGGAAGGAGAAGAGAGAATGAAAGAGAAAATAGGAGAGGAAAATAGACAATTAAAGAGTATAAGTATGAGGAGGAGGGATGAAATAACGAGAAGATTGTCGGGATGGGAGGCAGGAGACCATTTTTCGTTTGTTTGTTTGTTGCAGTGTCCATGTGTTTTCCCGAAGCCTTTCTGTTGTTATTTTCTTGTTTTCGTTTGTTTTGCAGTCTTCTTATTTTCACAACGTGTTTCTCCTTCTTTTCCTATGATTGTTACTATCATTATCATTATTGTTTTGTTACTATTATTGTTATTATTATCATCATCATCATCATCATTAGTAGTAGTAGTAGTAGTATTTAGATAGATAAAAAGAGTGAACAGGTCTAATATAAAGTCATCAGTAAAAGGAAATATCTATTGAAAAATTTGTTAGTAAGTAATAGTTAGACGTATTATTAAATTTAGTTATTTTATGTGGAATGAGAAAATAATAGTTTACATATTATTTTCTAATAGTTTGTTGCTATGGAAAAATCTTAAATCGGAAAGGGATATTAATCTATTTCTTCATCTTCTCTTCGTTGCGTTATTATTTTGTTCTCTATCAATCTTATGTTATGCCCAAACAATCTCTGCCACTTTCCCTTTCCTCTTTACTGTTATCCCTCCTACCTTTCTCTCTCCCTCACCTAGTACAAAGATAGAAAGAAAAATCACTCTTTCCCTTCTCATTCTCTTTTTTTATCATTTTATTTTTCTACTTGTCATAATTATCTTTTTCTTAATCCTCTTTTCCTCCTCCGTTCCTCGTCGTCGTCTCCTTCCTTTTCCACTTTCTCCTCCTCCTTCACCTCCAGTATCTCTTCCTCTTCCTCTTCTGTTGCTTTGTTATTATTTCCTTTATCATTATTTATTATTATTGTTTTTATTATGAATATTATTGTTATGATTATTATAATTATCTTTATTAATACTATTATTTCTTATCATTACATTATTATTATTATTATTACTATCATTATTATTATCCTTATTATTATAATAATAATAATTATTATTATTATTGTTATTATTATTATTATTATTATCATTATTATTACTGTTCCTTGTTAAAGTTATTACTATTATTGTTGTTCCTGTTAATTTCGTTATGATTATCATCACCATCATCATTATTATTCATATCATGTTATTATTTATTCTTCCTCTTCCTCCTCCTCCTATATCTCCACTTTCACCTCTGCCTCCTTTTTTTCTCCTCCTCCTCCTCCCCTCTCAATT
Organism: Penaeus vannamei; assembly: GCF_042767895.1. Taxonomy (NCBI): domain Eukaryota; kingdom Metazoa; phylum Arthropoda; class Malacostraca; order Decapoda; family Penaeidae; genus Penaeus; species Penaeus vannamei. The sequence continues at coordinate 28,909,054 of NC_091583.1, read as the reverse complement.
CTATTCTTCGCTCTCTTCCTCTTTTCCACCTCCCTTCCTCCTCCTCTTCCTCTTCCTCACCTCCTCTTCGTCCTTCCCCTTTTCATTTTATGCATCTTCCTCTTATTTCTCTTGTTCCTCCTCTTCGCCCCCTTCCTCTTCTTTCTCCCACGTCCCTCTTCCTTTGATTCTTTTTTTTCCCGTTCCTTTTATTCCTCTTTTTCCTCCTCCTTATCCCCTCCTCCTCCTACTCGTCCTCTTCTTGTACCACCTCCTCCTCTTCCTCCTCTCCTCTTCTTCTTCCTCTTATTTCTCCTCTTTCTCCTCCTCCTCCTCCTCTTCCTCTCCTACCTCTTAGACCACAACCTTCATCTCTGCCTCCTCTGCTTCCACCTCCTTCTCTTCCTGGATGAAACGGAGCAGAAAGGGAATGAAAAGAGGAAAGAAGGGGAAGAGAGAGGAGCGAAAGGAAGGAGAGGGATAGTTAGGGGGAGAAGAAGAGTGAATGAAAGGGAAGGAAAAGAAGGACTGAGAGGGGAAAGAAGGAGAAGGGAGACTGAAAAAAGGGGGAAGGGAGAAAAGGATGGAAGAGAGGATAGAAGAGATAATAGGAAAGAAAAATGGACAGTAAGGACAAGGGACTAGTGTTTTAGGAATAGGGAGTAGGAGAGAAAAGATACAAAGAGAGGCGAAGGAGTAGGAAGGAAGAGGAGGAAAATATGACATAAAGAAGATAGGAGGAGAGGGAAAGTCATTCGTATTTACATGAATGATATTAAGATTACGGGTAATTGTTTCAAAAACAGTATTTAGATAAATATATATATATATATATATATATATATATATATATATATATATATATATATATATATATATATATATATATATATATATTTATTTATTTATTTATTTATTTATTTATTTATTTATTTATTTATTTATTTATAGTTCTTGCACAGGTATCTGTAAAGTCATCAGTCCTTTAAAATAAATTTTGGACATCCCGTGATAGAATCTCTGATTCTATCTGTCAAATTTTGCAATAAATGTATTACACTTGTAATTAATGTTTTATATGAAAAAAAAATGTACTTATATTCTGCATAATTATCTTCGTCGGAGAAATCTCACATCGGAAAAGCATATTCGTTTGTCTCTTTCCTCCATTTCATGTATTATTATTTTAGTCTCTTATCTATGTTACCTAATTTGTCTTGAAACAATCTGCAACTTTCCCTCTATTCCTCCTCCTCTTCCATTTTCTCCTCAATTCCTTTTCCTCCTCCTCTTATTCCTTGTCCTCTCCCTGCCTCTCTAGACCTGTGCCTCCTCCTCCTCCTCTTTCTTCTTCATTCATTCTTCTCCTCCTGCATCCCCTCCTGTATCTCTTCTTCCTCTTCTTCCTCATCCTCCTCTTCGTCCTCCTCCTACCCCTTGACCTGTGCCTCCTCCTCCTCCTCCTCCTCCTCCTGTTCCTCTTCCTCCACTTCCTGGCTGGGAAGGACCAGAAGGGAATGAAAAGGGAAAGAAGGTGACAGTGAGAAAGAAAGGAGAGGAAGTACGAGGAAAAGGGAATGAAAAGAAGGATTGAATGATAGTAAAGAAGGGAAAAGGAAAGAGGGGAAAAGAATATGAAAAAGGGAATGATAGAGAAAATGGAAAGGAGGATAAGGGGGAAGGGTCTTAGGAACAAGGCATAAGAGAGAGGAGGGAAGTGGCAGAGAAGATGCGAGGGAGTTGTAACGCAGTGGAGTCGTTATTCCCTCCCCTTGGCAGGTGGTCGAGACGGTAAGGCAGCAAGGCACTGGTGGGATCTCCTGAAGGCGGTGGTGGAGTTGAACTTGTCGCATATATATACTTCAATCTGCGGGAGTGGTGTAGGTGGTGCAGAGAAAAAGGTAGTGACGACCTGGGAGGGGCGCGTCCTGCCAAGCCCAAAAGGGCGAGCGGTCAGTCTACACGGCACAGAAACTGCTGTGAACAAACATCGTTTTTAAACAATTCTCAATGAGAAATATGACAAAAATGAGAATGAAGACAAGTTCAGAAACATTGGGTCCCATGACCGTTTCGGGAACAAGGGATACCTCATATACTGTGTATGGGTCACATAAACTGGCTATAAACATTGTGGTTCAGGGACAGACCGGCATTCATGAATAAAATATCCGAAAATCAATGATGAGAGCAGTTACAGACATGTTTATTTAGAATAAGCATTACGTAACGAATGTGTTGAGTATAAACATAACACATTTATACATGAAGACATCAGAATAACAACATGGGAAAGGTATGCGAGCAATAAGGATCAGATTGGCGTGTTCTAAGGTCACTTCGTCATTCTCTTCTCGCTCGGGGCACAGGGCACGTTGGAATACTTGTGAAATAAGAAATACACGGCTTTTGTGGTCAGAGGTGAGAGCGACGAGGGGAGCAAGTCACTAGAGAAGTAGGAAGGAAGAGGAGGAAAGGGGGAGAGAGGAGAGAGGAAAAGGGCGAAGAGAGGACGAATAGTAGAGGAGAGAATAGAAATGAGGGATGATGAAGAAGATATTGTTAGTGGTGCTATTTTTAGTTTTAGTTATCATCATCATTATAATTTATATAATTGTTGATGTTACAATTATGAAAAAAAAATATTTCTTAATAGTTTGTAAAGGAAAAAGTTTCAGTGCAATGTCATCAGTACATGACAATATATTGTGAAGAATATTAGAATTAACATACAAATTCGTCAATGATTGTTTTATTTTTTTTAATAATTATTTCTCACGATATTTCCTCTTTTCATTTATAATCCTTCCTTTCTTTCCCTCACCAAGTAAAAATAATTAAATAAAAATCACTCCCTCTTCATCCTCTCTTTTTCCCTTCTATCTATTCTCTCATATTTATCCTTTTATTTTTCTACTCATTAATAATCTTCTTTTCCTCCTCCGCTCTTCCTCCTCGTCTTCTTCCTTTTCCTCTTCTTCATCTCTACCATCTTTTCCTATTCCTCCTCCTACATTTTCATTTCTATCTCCTCCTCCTGCTCCTCATCCTTCACCATTCCTCTTCCCCTTCCTCTTCTTCCTATTCCTCTTCCCTCTCCTCCTCCTCCTCCTCCTAGATCTATACTTTCACCTCCAACCTTTCCTCATTCTCCTCGTCCTCTTCCTCCTTTTCTTGGGTGAAAGAAAGATGAAAGAGGGGGAAGAGAAAGGAGAGGAGTTAGGAGGAAAGTAATTACGAAGAAGAGGGAATGGAAGAAAGGAGGTAAGGAAAAGAAGGATAGAAATATAGGGAATAAGAGAAAAGGGAGGAGCAGAAGTGAAAAAATGGGGAATAACAGAAATGGGGGAAGGACATGAAATATTACAATGGAAGAAAAAAAAGGGAAAATAACAAAGAGGGAGAGGAGAAGAGGGCACGAAAGAGAGGATAAAAGAGAAAATGGGAGAGGAAAAGGGAAATGCACGGTAAGGGGGAAGGGTTTTAGTAATAAGGAATGGGAGAGAGGAGGGAAGGGGTAGAGAAGATGCGAGGAGAGGGGAGATAGTAGGAACAAAGAGGAGGAAAAGAGCAAAGAGAGAACAAATAGAAGAGGTGAGAGAAGGGAAATAAGAAGGTTAGTAGGTAAGAGAATGCGAAGGAGAGACAAGGAAAATTAATAGGAAACGAGAGGAGAAAATAGGAAGAGGGGATATATGAAGAGAGAATTTGAAAGAAAAGAAACAGGGGAATTCAAGAGCATAAGAATGAGGGAGGGGGGAGGAGAGAGAAAAGAAGAAATAATTGTCGGGATGGGAGGCAGGAGAACATTTTTCGTTTGTTTGTTTGTTTTGTTTCAGTGTCCACGTGCTTTCCCGATGCCTTTCTGTTGTTGTTTTCTTGTTTTCGTTCGTTTTACTTTCTTCCTATTTTCATATCGTTCTTCTCCTCCTCTTCCTATGATTGTTATCATTTTTGTTTTATTATTATTATTATTATTATTATTGTTGTTGTTGTTGTTCTTATTATTATCATTATCATTATCATTATTACTATTATTGTTATTATTATTATTATCGTTGTTGTTGTTATAATTATCATTATTATTATTATTATTATTATTATTATTATTATTATTATTATTATCATTATTATTATTATTATTATTATTATTATTATTATTATTATTATTATTATTATTATTATTATTATTATTATTATTATTATTATTATTATTATTGCTATCATCATGATTATTATTATTATCATTATTATTAATATTGTCATCATTGCAGTTGTTGCTATGATTATAATAATAGTAATAACTATAGTAGTAATGATAATAATTATTATTTTCATTATTATCTTGCAATTAGGAGTAATTATTTCTTATACAGTAAATAGGTAAATGAAAATGGTGAACAATTTTAATGTATAGTCATCAGTACAAGGGAATATATAATGAAAAATCTTTTAAAACCCATGCATAGAGTTTGGTCTTATTAAATTTTGAAATCATATATGTGGAATTGAGAAAATGAAAATTAATGTGTATTTTTCTTATGTGACCTTGGAAAAAAAAATTAAATTGGAAAGGCATATTAATCTATTTCTACATCTTCTCTTCGTTGCATTATTTGTTCTCTATCAATCTTACGTTATTTGTGTCCAAACAATCTATGCCACTTTCCCTCTCCTCTTTACTGCTATCCCTCCTCCCTTTCTCTCTCCCTCACCAAGTACAAATAGAAAAAAGAAAATCACTCTTTCTCTCCCCATCCGCTTTCTTTTTTTCCCTTCTGCCCATTCTCTCCTTCTTTTTCTTATTCTACTCGTTATTACTTCCTCTTCCATCATCTTTCTCTCCACCACTCCTCTACTTCGTCACCTTTCTTTTCATCCTATTTATCCTTTTCTTTACTTCTCCACCACTTCTTCCTCATCTTTCTCTTTCCCCTCCCTTTCTCTTCCTCTTTTTCTTCCTTCTCTTCCGCCTCCTCATCGTGCTTTCGTTTATTTTTCAGTCTTCCTCTTTTCACATAGTGCTTCTTCTCATCTTCCTTATTCTTCCCTATTTCTTCTAATTGTTGTTTTTATTATCCTTCTAATTCTCTTACTATTAATTTTATTATTATTATTATTATTATTATTATCAATATTATAATTTTGTTTTTTATCATATATTTCATTATCATAATTATCTTTGTTATTGTTATCATCATTACTATTATTAGCATAATTATTATCATTATTGTAATTATTACTATTATTACTATTACTATTATTATTACTATTACTATTACTATTATTATCATTATTACTATTATTATTACTATTATTATTATTATTATTGCTGTTGTTCTTTATCATCATCATTATTATTATTATCATCATTATCTCTTCCTTAATCCTCATTTCCTCCTCCGCTCCTCGTCGTCGTCGCTTTCCTTTTCCTCTTTCTCCTCCTTCACCTCCACCATGTCTTTCTCTTCCTCCTCCTACATCATCTCTATCTCCTCCTCATCATCATCGTCCTTCACCTCTTCCTCCTTTTCTTGGGTTGGAAGGTAGAGAAGGGGTGCGAGAAGTGTCCATCTTGAAGACAAGCAATTAATCTATTACTCATTATCAAGATTCAGGAAGAAAAAGAGCCATTAAATTGAAAATTCATTTATATAAACATCTTAGTTATTTTGCCTTTTACCTGTAGATATTTCAAGCAAGTGATTATTTACTGTAAGGTTTATTCAAATAATCTGGGACATGTTTTCTTGTCCATGTGTTAGATTTGTGATAACACATTAGGCCACAGTATTTTTTTTTTTTTTTTTTTTTTTTTGAATAGCTGGCTTGCCGACATTTATTTCTAAGAAAATGAAAAAGAAATTGAAATTCCCGTATCTTTACTCTAATTTCCCGCCGATATTGTGACGTCCGCGAAATAAACAGCAAATAATAAATACATATCAATTTGTCTATGATTCATTGTGCGTGGTATCTTCTCCCGTCCCCAAAACAAAAATGAAATGTATTTGGCGGAAATACCTTACTCTCATGCGTCATGTCATGTCTATTGTCTATCGTGAATATTTTTATTTCTATTTCTAAAATAAGAATTTCTAGTTAAACGAATTATTTGACTTCATTCAACTTTTCGAAAATTTCTAGTAAGACAAAATTGTACTTCTTCCAGGTAGGGCTGGAACTGATACATTCCTTTACTTCTGATCTTTGGAATGTAGGAGGTACGCTTGTCTTATCATATATACATATATCTGTTAATTTTTCTGTCTATTTATTCTTCTAACTGTTTATCTATCTATTCTTCTATATCTCTGTTTTATTTTTTTTTTCCAACCACCTATCTATATCAATCCATTCCTCTCTCTCTCTCTCTCTCTCTCTCTCTCTCTCTCTCTCTCTCTCTCTCTCTCTCTCTCTCTCTCTCTCTCTCTCTCTCTCTCTCTCTCTCTCTCTCTCCCGCCGACATTTCATTATCACCAGATTTGCGACTGTTCAAGAAAAAAAAAAATGCTGTGGCCTAAAGCAAGATTGATAAAGACAAAAATACTAATGCATGAAAGGGAGGAAAAAGGAACACGAATATGCCTCTCCGTTCTAAGATTTCTCCGACGAAGCTTATCAGCAGAAAATAAATAAATTACTTCTATTATGAGATATCAATTATAATTGTAAAATAAATATTTTAAAATTTTACATTCTCCTCTCAGGGCAACCACCGTTTTAATGATTTCTTTTATATATTTCAAAGGACTGATGACTTTACCCTACACCTGGCCAATATGTATATGTGTGTGTGTGTGTGTGTGTGTGTGTATATATATATATATATATATATATATATATATATATATATATATATATATATATATATATATATATATATATATAATATATATACATATATTACATATATTATATATTATATATTATATATATTATATATTATATATATTATATATTATATATATATATATATATATATATATATATATATATATATATATATATATATATATATATATATATATTTATTTATTTATTTATATTTATATAAACACTATTTAAGAAATACTTACTCATAATCTGTAATGTCCCTAAGAATGACATTGAAGATCGCTTGCCCTATCCTATCTTCTTTATGCCAGATTTTTCTTTTCTCCCTTCTTCCCCTTTCCTCCTCTTCCTTACTACTCCTCCACTCCTCGTATCTTCTCTACCCCTTCCCCCTCCTCTCTCCTACCCCTATTCCTAAAACCCTATCCCCTTGTCTCCTATTTTCTCTTCTATCCTATCTATCATTCTTTCTTCTCCTTCTATCTTTTCCTTCTTCCCCATTTTCTTTAAGTTTCTCTTATCCTCTTCCTTTTTGTCTTTTCCCTCTCTTTCAGTCCTCTTATTTCCCTCCTTTCTTTCCTTCCCTCTCCCTCGTACTTCCTCTCCTCTCCTTCCACTCCTCTCTTCTCCTTCTTTCCTCTTTTCATTCCCTTTCTACCCATTCTCACCCAGGAGGAAGAGGAGGTGGAAGCAGGGGAAGGATAGGAAGAGGAGGTGGAGGAGGAAGAGGAGGAGGGGGGAGAGAAAGAGGAGGACAAAGAGGTAAAGGAAGAAAAGGAAGAGGGAAGGGGGAGAAAGAGGAGAAGTTAAGAAGGAGGGAGGAGGGGGAGAGAAGGAGGAAGAAAATGAGAAATAATAAGAAAAGGGGGAGAAGGAGGAAGAGGAGGAGGAAAAAGGAAAATAAGAGGAAGAGGCATAAAAGTAAAACGGGGAAGGAGGAGGAGGGAAAGCGAAGAGCAGGAGGAGGAGGAGGTGGAGGGAGGGGAAGAAGAGGAGGAGGAAGAAGGGAAAGAGGAAGAGGAATAAAAGGGAGATGAGGAGGAGGAGGAGGAAGAGGAGAAGAAGAAAAAGGAGGAGGAGGTAGAGGTGAAAGAGAAGATGTAGGAGGAGAAGGAAGAGGAATAATATATAATAATATAATACGAATAGGAAACATATTAGGAATATGATATGAATAATGATAATGATGATGATTATACCAAAAATAAGAGCAGCAACAATAGTGATAACTATAACAAAGAACAGTAATAATCATTATTATTATCATGATGATGATGATGATGATGATGATGATGATGATGATGATAAAGACGATGATGATGATGATGATAAAGATGAAAATAATAACAATAATAATAATGATAATAATAATAATAATAATAATAATAATAATAATAATAATAATAATAATAATAATAATAGCAATCATTAAGGATAAAAGTAATAAGATTAACAAAGAAATAACAATAATGATGACAAAAATAATAATGATAAAAATATTAGCAGGAAGAGAAGAATTATAAGAAAAACAATGATAAGAATTAGGAAAGAAGGAGAAGGAGAAGAATCACGATATGAAAATAGGAAGAAAGTAAAACGAACGAAAACAAGAAAACAACAGAAAGACATCGGGAAAGCACGTGGAAACTGAAGCAAAACAAACAAACAAAGAAACGAAAAATGCTCTCTTGCCTCCCATCCCGACATTTTTCTTTTCTTTTCTCTCTCCATCTTTCTCATACTTATGCCTTTCAATTCACCTCTTTATTTTCTTTCAAATTCTCTCTTCTTATATGAGGAGGGAAAGGGTGATTTTTCTTTATTTATTTCTATTTGCTGAGGGAGAGAGAAAGGGAGGAGGGATAACAGTAGAATAGAGAGGCAAAGTGACAGAGATTGTTTGGACATAGATAACGTAAGATTGATAGAGATTAAACAAATAATGGAACGAAGAGAGGAGAAAGAAATAGATGAATATGTCTCCAATTGAAGATTTTTCCGAAGCAACCTATTAGTATATCATACACGAATTTTACTTTCTCATTCAACGTATTTCAAAATTTATGAAATGTAATATGTTGATTAATGATTTTCAGGTTATACACACTATATTTCCTTGCACTGAAGACATAACACTAAAACAGTTCATTAGATTTTCTCACAAAAAAATGTAGTAACAATATGAAAAATAATGTTTATGGGTAAAACTAAAATAACATCAACAATATATTATTATTTCATTTTTCCTCTCTACTATTCGTATTCTCTCCGCTCTTTTCTCTCTACTCTCTTTCCCTTCCCTCCTTCCCTCTTTTCTTCCTTCCTACTTCAATCCTTCGTTTCCTTCTCTCCTTTCTTTCATTCCCTCTTCCTCGTACTTCCTCTCCTAACTACTCCCTCTCCTTCCTTTCTCTCTTCTATCACCTTCTTTCCCTTTTCATTCCCTTCTGGTCCTTCCCTGCCAGGAAGTGGAGGGAGAGGAACAGGAGGAGGAGGAGGAGGAGGAGGCACAGGTCTAGGGGTAGGGAGAGGACGAAGAGGAGGAGGAGGAGGCACAAGTCTAAGGGTAGGGAGAGGACGAAGATAAGGAGGAGGAGGGAGAGGAGAAAAAGGAATGAAGAAGGAAAAGAAGGAGGAGATGCAGGAGGAATAGAAAGCTATAGAGTGTTTCAACACATTTTTCCATATAGAATAATATACTAACACATGAATGGGAGGAAAAGAGGACACAAATATGCACTTCCGATGTAAGATTTTTCCAACGAAGTTAATATCAGAAATTAGATACATTATTTCCTGAATGAGATATTAATTCCAATTGTAATATAGGTACTACAAAATTTTACTTTTTAATCCTCTTCATGAACATTCATAAGATTTCCATTATATATTTTCAAGTACTGATGACTTTATACATATTCAATCAATCAATCAATCAATCAATATATATATATATTTATTTATTTATTTATATGTATATATATATATATATATATATATATATATATATATATTTATATATATATATATATATTTATATGTATATATATATATATATATATATATATATATATATATATATATATATATATATATATATATATATATATATATATATATTTATATATATATATATATATATATATATATATAAACACACACACACACACATATATGTATATTGATTATTGATGTTAATATTATGAGTAATTGTGTCTTGACTAGTATTTAGATTATATATATATATATATATATATATATATATATATATATATATATATATATATATATATATATATATATATATATATATATATATATATATATATTCCTACTTTGTCTTCTATCCTCTCTTTCATTCTCTCTTTTCCTTCCATCATTTCTTCCTTCCCCATATTTTCAGTTTCTTTTCTCTTTTGCCCTCTCTTTCAGTCCTTTTCCTTCCCTCCTTTCTTTCCTTCCCTCTTCCTCGCACTTCCTCTCCTCCTAACTACCCCTCTCTTTCCTTTCACTTCTCTCTCTTCCCCTTATTTCCTCTTTTTATTCCCTTTCTACTCCTTCTCACCCAGGAAGAGAAGGAGGTGGAAGCAGAGGAGGTGAAGGTTGAGGTCTAAGAGGTGGGAGAGGAAGAGGAGGAGGAAGAGGAGAATGACAATGAGGTGAAGGGGAAGAGGAAGAAATAGAGGAATAGGAGGAAGAGGATGAGGATAGGAGGAGGAAGAGGAGGAGGAGGGGAAGCTAAGAGGGGGAGGAGGAAAAAATGAGTAGAAATAAAGAGAGAGAATGGGTAGGAGAAAAATAAAGAGGATGAGGATATTTGTACTTGGTGAGAGAGAGGGAAAGGAAGAAGGGATAAGAGTAAAGAGGAGAGGGAAAGTGGCAGAGATTGTTTGGACACGAATAACGTAAGATTGATAGAGAACAAATAAAACAACGAAGAGAGGAGAAAGAAATAGAAAAACATGATTTTCCGATCTAAGGTTTTTCGTATCTTCTTTGCCCTTTCCTTCCTCTCTCTAATTCCTTGTTCCTAATACCCTACCCCCTTGTCCTCTCTTTACCTTTCCCTCTTCCATTTTCTCTATAATCCCCCTTTTTCATATCCTCTTCTCTTCCGTTTCTTTTTCTTTACTATCACTCAATCCTTCGTTTCCTTCCCTCCATTCTTTCATTCCCTCTTGCTCGTACTTCCTCTCCTGACTACTCCCTCTCCTTCCTTTTTCTCCTCTGTCACCTTCTTTCCCTTTTAATTCCCTTCTGGTCCTTCCCGGCCAGGAAGTGGAGGGAGAGGAACAGTAGGAGGAGGAGGAGGAGGCACAGGTCTAGGGGTAGGGAGAGGACGAAGAGGAGGAGGAGGAAAAGGAGAAGCAATGAAGGAGGAAATGGAGGAGGAGGAGGAGGAAGAGGAAGGGGAGGAAAAGGAGGAGAAGCAATGAAGGAGGAAGAGGAGGAGGAGGAGGAGAAATTTGCAGATTGTTTCAACACAAAAAAGAAAAAAGATATCTCCAACGAAGATAATTAGCAGCAAATATATAAAATATTTATTATACATGATATCACTTAAATTATATGGTAAATTTTACAAAATTTAAGATTAAGGTACCTTCGGCATAACAATATATTAAAATTCCAAGCTATATTTTCAAATCCTGATGACTTTACATAAAAAATATATATATATATATATATATATATATATATATATATATATATATATATATATATATATATATATATATATACATATATATACATATATATATATATATATATACATATATATATATATATATATATATATATATATATATATATATATATACTATTTAAGAAACAATTACTCATAATTGTAACATCAATAGCATGATTACGAATGACATCTACGGTCGCTGTTCCTCTCTTCCTATCTTCTTTATACCATATTTTCCTTCTCACCTCTCTTGCATTCATCCTCTCTTCCCCTTTCCTCCATTTTCTTCCTATTACCTCTCCTCTCCTCGTATCTTCCTTCCCTCCTCTCTATTATTCCCTATTCCTAAAACTCTAACCCCTTGTCCTCACTATCCCTTTTCCTCTCCAATTTTTCTTCTATCCTCTCTATCATTCTCTCTTCTCCTTCTATCTTTTCTTCCTTCTCCCCTTTTTCAGTGTCTCTTTTCCTATTCTCTTTTCTCTCTTTTTCTCTCTTTCAGTCTTTTTTTCCTTTCCTCCTTTCTTTCCTCCCCTCTTCCTCGTTCTTCCTCTCCTCCTAGCTACTTCCTCTCCTTCCTCTTTTATCCCTTTCTTTCCTCTTTTCATTCCCTTTCTACTTCTTCTCACCCAGGAAAAGGAGGAGTAAGCAGAGGAGGTAGAGATGAAGGTGGAGATTTAAGAGGTAGGACAAGAAGAGGGAGGAGGGGGAGAAGACGGAGGAAGGAGAAGAGGAGGAAAAAGAGGAATAAAAGGAAGAGGAGGAGGAGGAGGCACAAGTCTAGGGGTAGGGAGAGGAAGAGGAGGAGAAAGAGGAAGAGTTCGAAGAGGACAAGTCTAGGGGTAGGGAGAGGAAGAGAAAAAGGAAGAGTTGGAGTAGGTACAGGTGTAGAAGTAAGGAGAGGACGAAGGGGAGGGGGAGGAGGAGGAGGAAAAGGAATGGAGGGAGAGGAGGAGATGCAGGAGGAGTATAATGATAGGAGGAATAGAGGGAAAGTTGCAGAGATTGTTTCAACATCAAAAAGGCAAGATTGATAGAGACGAAAATACTAATGCATGAAAGGGAGAAAAAAAGGAACACGAATATGCCTTTCCGATTTAAGTTTAATAACAGAAAATGAACGTATTATGTTATAGCTGAGATATTAATTTTAATTGTAATATTATTGGAAAATTAAATTATGTAAACTTCGATCATAACATTCATGAGATTTCCAAAATATATTTTCAAGTACTGATGACTTTACACTTCAAATGTTCAATATATATATATATATATATATATATATATATATATATATATATATATATATATATATATATACAAACAATATTCAAGAAACAATTTTAACAACATCAATAATGAGAAAGGGGAGGAGAAGAAGAAGGAGGCGGTAGAGGAAAAAGTGGATATGGAGGAGGAGGACCAGGAAGAATATATAATTATATAGTATGAATAACAGTAACAACACCAATGATAATCCTAATGATAATAACAGTAATAATAATAATGATAATTCTAATAACATAAAGAACAGTAGTTA
>NC_091583.1:28888505-28891005 GCF_042767895.1 Penaeus vannamei | reverse complement strand
GAGTGGAGAATGAGGAAGGGAGAGTGGAGAAGGAGGAGGGAGGGAGAGAAGAGGGAAGGGGGAAATAGGGAGAAGAGAGGAAGGGAGAGTAGGGAATGTGAGGGTGAGGGAAGAGAAGGAAGAAAGAATGAAGAATGGGAGGAGAAGGGAGAAGGAGAGTGGAGAATGAGGGAAAAAGTAGAAGGGAGAGTTGAAGGGATGAGGAGGGGAGGAAGAGGAAGGGAGAGTGGGGAATGTGGAAGGGAGAGAGGAGAGAAGAGGCGGAGAGAGCGGGGAAAGAGGGTAAGGGGAGAAGAGAGGAAGGGAGAATAGATAATGATAAGGAAGTGGAAAAGAGGAGAGGGAGAGTGGATAATATGGAATGAAGGACATGAGTAGAATAGGAGCAGGAATGGAAAATAAAAAATATGGAAGAGTGAGTGGGAGAAAAAATGGAAAGTAAAGGAGTAGAGGGAGAGGAGAGGAGGAATAAAAGGATAAGTGGAGATGGGAAGAGGAGATAGGAAGAGAGAAGAGAAGGGAAAGAAGAGAGAAGAAGAATTTGTCTGGCATTTCAGAACATCGCGAATCTGATAAAAAATAATAATAAATAGATAAATAAATAAATAAATAAATAAGATAAATAATAACAATAATGATAAATAAATAAATAAATAAATAAATAAAATAAAAAATGTTCCTTCCTTTAGCAATAAATTAGGAATTATTTTCTTTTCAGTGGCTAATGATATGATATAGCGAATGAGGAGAGACAGACAGACAGACAGACAGACAGACAACCTCCCCCCCCTTTTTTATGTACGAAACTTCATGTCATTCTTTTATTTTATTTTATCGAGATCGGTAAAAAGGATCATGATAATAATAATAAAAATAATAATAACAATAATAATGATAATAATAATAATAATAATAATAATAATAATAATGATAGTAATGATAATAACAATAATAATGATAATAATAATAATAATAATAATAATAATAATAATAATAATAATAATAATAATAATAATAATAATAATAATAATAATAATAATAATAATAATAATAACAATAATAATAACAACAATAATAATAATGATAATGAGAATAATAATAATTTAATGACAATAATAATAATAATGATAATAAAATAATAATAATAATGATGATGATGATAATAATAATAATAATAATAATAATAATAATAATAATAATAATAATAATAATAATAATAATAATAATAATAATAACAATAATAATAATAATGACATATATATATGTATTTTTTCGAGATGTGATGTAAAAAAATGATGATACATAAAAACGTTCGTAAAAATATTATTTACAAAAGGAAAAGGAGAAGGAATATCAATGTCTGACGAGATTAGGTTAAAATGTGTCTATTTATACCCTCCCTCCCCCCCCCCCCCTACCTTCTCTGCTTGGCCCTCCACTATATCTTTATTTCTTCCAATTTTTCATTTTGTTTTATTATTTTGTCTTCTTTTCTTCCCCCCTTTCTTCTCTTATTATATATTATGTTATGTATTATCTCTCTTTTATTCTTTTCTTCTTCTTGTTCTGTCTTCTTTCTCCCTCCCCAACAACCCTCCCCCTTCCCTAACACTTCTCCTCCCTCCTCCCAATACCCCCCTCCCTCTTCCCCAACACTTCTCCCTCCTCTTCAATACCCCCCCCCTCTTCCCCAACCCTTCTCCCTCCTCCCCAATACCCCCCCTCCCCTCCTCCAACCTTCCTCTGACCCCCCCCTCTTCCTCTTGACAACCCTTACCCCCACCCCAACCTTCTCCTAACCTCCTCTTTTTTTCCTCCCCAACACCCTCACTCTTCCCTCTTCTCCCTCTCTCCCTCCTCCCCAACACCTTCTCCCCCCCTCCTCCACCCTTCTCACTTCCCTCTTCACCTCTTCCTCCTCCTCCTACCCTTTCCCTATCCCTCTCCCTACTCCCCCACCTTCTCCCCTACTCCTCTCCCTCCTCCCCCACCCTTCCCCTCTCTCTCCTCCCCCACCTTCTCCCTTCCCTTCCCCTCTCTCTCCTCCCCCACCCTTCCCCCTCTCCCTCCTCCCCCCTTCCCCCACCCTTCCCCCACCCTTCCCCTCTCCCTCCCCCCCCACTCCCAAACCATCCACTCCTTCCCCCAACCTTCCCCCCTGCCTCCCCCCCAAACCTTCCCCCCTGCCTCCCCCACCCTTCCCCTCTCCCCTCCTCCCCCACCCCCCCAAACCATCCCCAACACCCCCCTTCCCCCCTCCCTCCTCCCCCACCCTTCCCCTCTCCCTCCTCCCCCACCCCCAACCATCCCCAACACCCCCTTCCCCCCTCCCTCC
This sequence comes from Penaeus vannamei, assembly GCF_042767895.1. Lineage (NCBI taxonomy): Eukaryota > Metazoa > Arthropoda > Malacostraca > Decapoda > Penaeidae > Penaeus > Penaeus vannamei. The sequence continues at coordinate 28,888,670 of NC_091583.1, read as the reverse complement.
TCCCCCACCCTTCCCCTCTCCCTCCTCCCCCACCCCCCAACCCATCCCCAACACCCACCCCCAACCATCCCCAACAACCCTTCCCCTCTCCCTCCTCTCCCCCAACCTTCCCCAGCCCCAACCTCCCTCCCTCCTACCCCCCCCCAAACCCTCCCCCCCCCCCCC
>NC_091583.1:28881260-28883760 GCF_042767895.1 Penaeus vannamei | reverse complement strand
ATCTATCTACCTATCTACTTATCTATCTATCTATCTATCTATCTACCTATCCATCTATCTATCTACCTATCTACTTATCTACCTATCTATCTATCTATCTATCTATCTATCTACATATCCATCTATCTATCTACCTATCTACCTATCTATCTATCTATCTATCTATCTATCTATCTATCTACCTATCTATCTATCTATCTACCTATCTATCTATCTATCTATCTATCTATCTATCTATCTACCTATCTATCTATCTATCTACCTATCTATCTATCTATCTATCTATCTATCTATCTATCTACCTATCTATCTATCTATCTCTCTATCTCTCTCTCCCTCTATCTATCTCTCCATCTATTTCTTTTTCTCCATTTCTATCTACAAGGATACAATTACAGCATACAGCCTCTAGATTACCCAAAAAGTTGGTCTACAAAAGTTATAATTACAACATACAAGTGTTTTCAAGGCCGTGGGATTAGCGTGTACAGTGTTGTTGTATTTTGTAGACTACATAGAGTGAGTGAAACGTTCGTGGTTATTAATTTTTTTTTTTTTTAAGGATGCATGAGTTATTTTAAGTTTCTTGATTGTTTTTTAAGTTTTGTTACTGTTATTAAGTTAGTGTTATTAAGTTACTGTTACTATGTTATTGATATTAAGTTAAATTATTGTTATTAAGTTAAGTTACTGTTATTAAGTTAGTGTTATTAAGTTACTGTTACTATGTTATTGATATTAAGTTAAATTATTGTTATTAAGCTAAGTTACTGTTATTAAGTTAGTGTTATTAAGTTACTGTTACTATGTTATTGATATTAAGTTAAATTACTGTTATTAAGTTAAGTTACTGTTATTAAGTTAAATTACTGTTATTAAGTTAAGTTACTGTTATTAAGTTAAATTACTGTTATTAAGTTACTGTTATTAAGTTACTATTATTTTGTTACTGCTATTAAGCTACGTTTCTGATTCATAAGATTTCTTTAGTTTGATATAGTATAATTTGCTTTAATCCTACTGTGATTAATACTACATTTTATAGTCGTATGCGATGGTTTTTGATATTAAATTTGGAATAAGTACATGAAGAGGTTTGAATAATCATGAAATAACGCCAAATATCTCATGAAATTATTTTTCAGAATCCTTACATGTTAGACTATTGGACATGCGTCGCCTATTAAGTTATGTGCTATCTGTAGCCTATCCCTGAAGACCTGTAAACATACTGTGGTCTTGACTATTAAAGAAATTACATAATTCTGATTTTGTGAACTGTAATTCTGTCCATTCATATACATCTATTGGTGCAAAAAAAAAAAAAAAAAAAAAAAAAAAAAAAAAATATATATATATATATATATATATATATATATATATATATATATATATATATATATATTATATTTATTTTACGACAGACAGATAGACAGAAAGGGAGAGAGGAAAAGAGAAAGAGGAGACAGACAGAGAGAGAGGAAAAGAGAAAGAGACAGACAGACAGAGAGGGAGTGATGAAAAGAGAGAAATATTTATATCAGAATTAAATCACTCTAATCAAAATCCTCATCTTACGAAACCGAAACTATCAGTCATATTAAATATCACATCAGAACCATCAATTTATCACCAAAATAACGCTTCTCCTGAACCAAAGACTATAGACGATTGAAGAAACCCAATCACTTATAGTTTTCCCGCGCAGATCCTCCACAACACGCAATCCACGACCCCAAAGTAGTCTCGAGTCGAATTCAGTCCCTTATTGGCGATCCTCATCAAAACATGCAGATGTCCCAATAAACTGATTTAGGTTTGCCTTCACATCTGTCTGTTTGGGAGGCTTGGGGAGGGGGAGAGAGGGGGAAGGTGGAGGGGATGGAGTGGGGAAAGAGGGGGAAGGGAGAGTAAGGAGGAGAGGGGGTGGGGAGATGGGAGGGGGGAGGAGAGAGGGGGTAGGGGGGAGTGGGAGATGGGAGTGGGGGAGATAGGGGGAAGGGGTAGTGGGGGAAGAGTGAGAGGGTGTGGGGAGATGGGGGAAGGAGAGGGAGTGGGGGAGGAGAAGGGGTGGGGAGATAGGGGGAAAAGAGGGAGGAGAAAGTAGGAGGAGAATGAGGGAAGGGGTAGTGGGGAGGGAGAGGGGGAGTATGGGAAGGTAGGGAGAGTGGGGGAGGGGCTGGAGGTGAGGGAGATAGGGGGAAGGGGGAGTGGGTAGAGAGGGGGAGGGGGGAAGGTAATGGGGAGGTAGGGGAGAGTGGAGAGGAGGAGAGATGGGAGGGGTTGGGGTGTAGGGAGAAGAGGGAGAGGATGCTGCTGTGATAGGTGGGGGAGGGGCATGGAGATGGGGAGGGGCAAAGAGGAAGAACGGATGGAGGTAAGTGGATAAAGCAAGGGGGAGATGGAGAGAAGAGGAAGAAGATAGAAGCAGATGGATAGGGAGAGAGAGAGAGAGAGAAGGCCAGAGACAGGTGAACAGAGAAAGTCGCAGAAATATCGA
>NC_091583.1:28858760-28863760 GCF_042767895.1 Penaeus vannamei | reverse complement strand
TAGCGATATTACATCATTATTTCCGTTGTTATCAGTGATTCGTATTCTAGCATCGTCATCATCACTATTCCCATCACCATTAATATCATTATTATATTAAACATTGCAGTTATCATTACTCTTTTATTGTGATTATCTCTAATAACAAAACCAAAAGTAAATTAATAACATTCTTTAGTACAATTATTATCAAAATTTAACATCAAACAAAACAAAAATAATTTACGAATTTCACAAAACAAACAAAATCTCACACAACAGACAGATAGGTCTACTTACATACCATAAGGGTCGTTGAGGCGATAACTAGCCGTAGAAAACCGCCCCTAACCACTCCTTTGCGGGAATAACGAGCCAATTTAATCGATTTGAGGCGACGAAAAAGCCGTCACGTGTTCCGAGCGAGAAGGGCATTCGGCGTGCGTTGCGTTCGAGTGTGGATGTATCTTTTTTATTTATTTTATTTATTTATTATTTTTTTATTTGTTTAATTATGATTTATGATTTATTATTTTATTTTCTCCTCATTTTTTGTTATTTTTTATTTTTTTATTTATTTTTATTTATTTTTTTTGAGGCTTTCGCTAAAATGTGTGGTTTATAATTCTTGTTATTGTATTTATATTAGTAATTTTGTTATTGTTGTTATTATTATAATTATCATTGTTATGTATCTTTTATTTATTTGTTTGTTTTCTGTTTTAATGGGGATTTCGCTAAATTGTGTGGTTTATAATTGTTGTTATTGTTGTTATTATTGCTATCATCATTATTGTTGTTTGTTAGTGTTGTTTTTTATTATCATTTTCATTACTATTGTTGGTGTTCTTGCTATTATCAATTTTATCATTACTACTACTACTATTACTATTATTACTCCTAGTATTATTACCAATATTATTATTATAGATTAGTTTGAATATATGTACATTATACATACACACACACACACACACACACACACACACACACACACACACACACACACACACACACACACACACACACACACACACACACACCACACACACACACGCACACACACACACACATATATTTATGTACGTATATATGTATATTACATATATGCATACATATATATATATATATATATATATATATATATATATATATATATATATATATATATACATATATACATATATACACACACAAATATATAAAGAAACATTCACACACAACCAAACACGCACACAAGAACGACTACACGCAAGTGAAGAGACAAAAACGTGAAGAGACAAAAACGCATCGCTGTGCACGCAACGGCGAACGGTGCTAACGACGCTAAACTCTTCAGAACACGCAAATAGTTCTACGTGTCTGAGGCTTTGATATATTGCTTGTAAGGAGAAAGGTCTTTTTGCTTTCTTTTTTGTTTGGTTTGGTTTTCTTTCTCTCTCTCTTTTTTCTCTTTATTTTTCGTGTTTTTTTTTCTTTTTCTTCGTTCTTGTTTTGTTTTTCTTTTTCTTCGTTCTTCTTTTTCTTTCTTTCTTTTTCTTGCTTTCCTGTCTTTCTTTCTTCTTTTTTTTTCTTTCTCTCTCTATCTATATTTTCTCTTTAAAGATCTTTATCTGTCTTTATATCTATATATCTAACTGTTTATCTCTATATACATATATGTAATTACACACACACACACACACACACACACACACACACACACACACACACACACACACACACACACACACACACACACACACACACACACACACACACACACACACACACACACACACACACACACACACACACACACACACACACACAAACACACACAATCATATGTATGTACATACACATACACATGTCTGAACCACTTCGGTCACCTCTCTTTATTAATATGAATCCACGCCAATTGATTCTGTCATGAATCATATCTCGCTATCATTTAATCAGTCTAACGTTTCTCAAGATGTAAACGTTTCCAAGTCTGATCTAACGGCCTTCAAACGTTTCTCAAGGATGATGCAAAACGTTTCAAAGTCTGATCTAATATCTCACAAACGTTTCTCAAGAATCCTTACAACGTTTCTCAGTGACCTATTGTTTCTCAAGAAGTATGTAAAACGTTTCCAAGTCTGATCTAACGTCCTTCAAATGTTTCTCAAGAGTAATGCGAAACGTTTCAAAGTATCATCTAATGTCTCACAAGCGTTTCTCAAGAACCCGTAAAACGTTTCTAAGTCTGATCTAATGTCCTTCAAACGTTTCTCAAGAATACATAAAACGTTTTTAAGTCTGATCTAACGTCTCTCAAATGTTCCCCAAGAACACATAAAACGTCTCTAAGTCTGACCTCACGTCCTTCAAACGTTTCTCAAGAGTGATGCAACACGTCTCACAAACGCGTTTCTCAAGAATGCATAAAACGTTTCCAAATCTGACCTCACGCCCTTCAAACGTTTCTCAAGAGTGATGCAACACGTCTCACAAACGCGTTTCTCAAGAACACATAAACGTTTCCAAGTCTGATCTAATATCTCACAAACATTTCTCAAGAATACATAAAACGTTTCCAAGTCTGACCTCACGCCCTTCAAACGTTTCTCAAGAGGGATGCAAAACGTTTTTCAAATGCTCCACAATAACACATAAAACGTTTCCAAGTCTGACCTCACGCCCTTCAAACGTTTCTCAAGAATACATAAAACGTTTCCAAGTCTGATCTAACGTCTCTCAAATGTTCCCCAAGAACACATAAAACGTTTCCAAGTCTGACCTCACGCCCTTCAAACGTTCCTCAAGAGAAATGCAAAACGTTTCTAAATCTCACAAACATTTCTCAAGAATGCATAAAACGTTTCCAAGTCTGACCTCACGCCCTTCAAACGTTTCCCAAGAGTGATGCAAAACGTTTCTCCCAAGTCCGAGGCCAGGGGGGGGAGGGGTCGACGCAGCCAAGCATGACGACGGGGGATCAGGTGGTGGTGAGGCTGCTGCAGTGTTCCCAGAACGGACAGATACTCTTCGCTTCCCACGTTCCACTGCGAGATCCGTTTTCCGACCGGGTAATAGTGTCGTTACGTTCTGCTCCGAAACGGGTTGCAACGGATACCTTCTCTTTACCCTCGTCTACCCCCATCTCTGGGTTTTTATCTCTCTTTTTTTTCCTCTTTTGTATTTTTTTTCTCTCACTTTCTTTTCTCTTTCTTTTTTTATCTCTTTATTTGTTTTTTTTTCTTTATCTCTTCTCTCTTCTCTCTCTGTCTGTCTGTCTGTCTGTCTGTCTCTCTCTCTCTCTCTCTCTCTCTCTCTCTCTCTCTCTCTCTCTCTCTCTCTCTCTCTCTCTCTCTCTCTCTCTCTCTCTCTCTCTCTCTCTCCTCGTCTCCAACCTCCCTCACCTCTCTTCCATCTTATCCTCCCTTTCCTCCTCTTTCCTCTTACTCCCCCTACCCCCCTTTACCTCCCCCCCACACACTTTTTGAGTGAGTCATTCACAATTATAGCTTCATACATACACAGAAACATACCCCTTTAAAAACAATTAGGAAAAGAATAAGACATATCCTCCTATACCAGGAATAAGACCGGACCCACACTTTCTCCTGATAAAGGACCAGTCCCAGGAAATCGAATATTATACACTCTTTATTACGACTTCGCGATAATCACACACTCGCTGCGTTTTGTGGTTTGATCGAAAGGAAGATAGCAAAAAGGTTTTATGATTTCCCAGTGGGAGTTCATTTGCATAGTTTTTTTTCTTTCTTTTTTTTTTTTCTTTTTCTTTTTGTTTTTCTTCTTTTTTTTCTTTTTCTTTCTTTTTCTTTTTCTTTTTCTTCCTTTTCCTTTTCCTTTCATTTTCATTTTATTTTTTTTTCAATTTCATTTTCATTTTCATTTTCATTTACCTTTTATTTTTATTTTTATTTTCCTTTTTCTTTTTCTTTTTCTTTCTCATTTTCTTCTCCTTCTTCTTCTTCTTCTTCTTACAGGTGAATGACTAACGTGTTTTGAGAATGTTGGTTTCGATTTTTATTATAGTATGTGGGGGAACTTTCACTTTTTCATGGGCTGGGAGTTAGGAGTGTTTGCATCGATAGATAGATGGATAGATAGATGGATGGATTGATTGATAAATAGACAGATAGATGGATGGATTGATTGATAAATAGACAGATAGATGGAATGATAGATGAATAGACAGACAGTCAAATAGATAAATAGACAATCAAATAGATAGATGGACAATCATATAGATAGATAGACAGATAGATGGATAGACAGTCATATAGATAGATAGACAGATAGATGATAGATAAACAAATAGATAGACAAATTGATAGGTAGAGGGAAAAATAGATACGCGGGTAGATGGTGAATGGATGATCAAGTAGATGTTTATTAAAGACATAGATTTAGATAAGTAGATGGACACAGACATAGAGGTATAAGGTAAATGTAGACAAGATCAATTCCTTGATACATACACAAACATATATACATACATGTAGATAGATAGACAGATAGCTGTAAACAAACAAATGTGAATATGATATATTCAGGACGGAAAAAATATATATGTATAAATAGATATATGTAAATAAATATGTATATATGTGTGTGTGTGTGTGTGTGTGTGTGTGTGTGTGTGTGTGTGTGTGTATGTGTGTGTTGCGCAAAAGTACCCAAGTAGAATATACCTTACACGAAAAATTAGGAAAATTATTAACAAAACACGTACAAGGACAAGGAAAATTAAATAAAGATAATGGTATTAAAACACATAGAAAAAAATATAGGAAAAAAGGGAAAGTAAAATCAAGACAGAAATAAAAGACCCTAAACAAACAGACAAAAAATAAACAAAAGCAAAATAATCTTTTTAAAACAAAAAACACATAGATAGAAGATAGCATAAATAAAAAATATATAACAGGGGGTGCAACGATAAAAGAAAAAAAGAAGATAGCATAAAAAGAAGATAACAGGAGGTACAACAAACAAAACAAAACAAAAAAGATATAACAGAGGGT
>NC_091583.1:28831260-28846260 GCF_042767895.1 Penaeus vannamei | reverse complement strand
GTCCTTCCTTCCTCCCTAATCGTGTGAGTGTGTGTGTGTGTGTGTGTGTGTATTTATGTGTGTATATGTATGTGTGTGTGTGTGTGCTTATGTGTGTATATGTAAGTGTGTGTGTGCACAAATAATTAGTATTATTAATTGTAGTATTGCAGCTGTTACAAACACAACTGACTTTTATTGTTATATTTCTTAACTTAATTTTTGTATAGCAGTTGTTTGTTGTTGTTGGAACCGCTGGCAACTATGCTGTTGACGTTTCCATAATGTCAACAACCTTCACTATAATATCATTAAACATCACCCATTGAGTGAGAACGCGTGTAGTACACCCCCTCCTACCCCCCCTCCCAGCTCCCCCAGTTTCCACCCACCAGTATACACTTATCTTCCCCCTCTCGTGTCTTTCTTTTTATCCTTCTTCTCCTCCTTCTCTGCTTTTCAATATTCTTCTCCGTCCATCTTCGTCTTCATTTCCTTCTTATTCTTATTCTCCTCTGCTTTTTACTCTTCTTCTCCTCCCCTTTTTACTCTTCTTCTTCTTCTTCGTCTGTGTCTTTCTTTTCTTTTTCTTACTTTTTCTTTCTTATTGCCCCCTCTCCTGTCAGTTTTTATCCTTCTTCTCCTCCTTCTCTGCTTTTCAATCTTCTCGTCCATCTTCGTCTTTATTTTTTCTTCTTCTTCTCCTTTGTTTTTTACTCTTCTTCTTCTCCTCCTCTTTTTCTTCTTCTTCGCCTGTTTCTTTCTTTCCCTTTTCTTACTTTTTCTTTCTTATTGTCCCCTTTCTGTCAGTTTTTATCCTTCTTCTCCCTTCTCTGCTTTTCAATCTTCTCGTCCATCTTCGTCTTTATTTTCTTTTTCTTCTTTTTCTCCTCTGTTTTTCCTCTTCTTCTTCTCCTCCCTTTTTTCTTCTTCTTCGTCTGTCTTTCTTTCCTTTTCTTACTTTTTCTTTCTTATTGCCCCCTCTCCTGTCAGATTTTATCCTTCTTCTCCTTCTTCTCTGCTTTTCAATCTTCTCCGTCCATCTTCGTCTTTATTTTTTATTCTTATTCTCCTCTGCTTTTTACTCTTCTTCTCCTCCCCTTTTTACTCTTCTTCTTCTTCTTCGTCTGTGTCTTTCTTTCCTTTTTCTTTCTTATTGTCCCCTTTCCTGTCAGTTTTTATCCTTCTTCTCCTCCTTCTCTGCTTTTCAATCTTCTTCTCCGTCCATCTTCGTCTTTAATTTCTTATTCTTCTTCTTCTCCTCTGTTTTTTCCTCTTCTTCTTCTCCTCCTCTTTTTTCTTCTTCTTCGCCTGTTTCTTTCTTTCCTTTTTCTTACTTTTTCTTTCTTATTTTCTCCTTTCCTGTCAGTACACTACACTGTATACCCATACACCCTGTCGTGGAGAGAGAGAGAAAAAAATATTACCTTTAATGAGAGTTTTGAGTACTTTAGTCCTTGGTACATAAATGAGAGGGTTTGGAGGACTTATTCCCTCCCCTTTTCTCTCTCCCTTTCTCCCTTCTTCCCCCCTCCCCGTCTTCCTTCTGTATTCTCCCTTCTTCCCCTTCCTCTCTCTTCTCCCTCAATGAGAGGGTTTGGAGGACTTATTCCCTCCCCCTTTCTCCCTCCCTTTCTCCCTTTCCCCCCCGTCTTCCTTCTGTATTCTCCCTTCTTCCCCTTCTCTCTCTTCTCCCTCCCCCTCTCTCTTCTCCCTCAATGAGAGGGTTTGGAGGGCTTATTCCCTCCCCTTTTCTCCCTCCCTTTCTCTCTTTCCCCTCGTCTTTCTTCTGTATTCACCCTTCTTCCCTTCCTCTCTCTTCTCCGTCTCCTTCTTCTCTCTTCTCCCTCAATGAGAGGGTTTGGAGGACTTATTCCCTCCCCCTTTCTCCCTTTCCCCCCGTCTTCCTTCTGTATTCTCCCTTCTTCTCCTTCTCTCTCTTCTCCCTCCCTCTCTCTTCTCCCTCAATGAGAGGGTTTGGGGGACTTATTCCCCTCCCCCTTTCTCTCCCTTTCTCCCTTCTTCCCTCCCTCCCGTCTTCCTTCTGTATTCTCCCTTCTTCCCCTGCTCTCTTCTCCTTCTCTTCTTCTCCCTCCCCTCTCTCTTCTCCCTCAATGAGAGGGTTTGGAGGACTTATTCCCTCCCCCTTTCTCCCTTTCTCCCTTCTTCCCCCTTCCCGTCTTCCTTCTGTATTCTCCCTTCTTCCCCTTCTCTCTCTTCTCCCTCCCCCTCTCTCTTCTCCCTCAATGAGAGGGTTTGGAGGACTTATTCCCTACCCTTTCTCTCTCCCTTTCTCCCTTCTTCCCCTCGTCTTCTTTCTGCATTCTCCCTTCTCCCCCTTCTCTCTCTTCTCCTCCCCCTCTCTCTTCTCCCTCAATGAGAGGGTTTGGAGGACTTATTCCCTCCCCTTTCTCCCTCCCTTTCTCCCTTTCTCCCTTTCCCCCCCGTCTTCCTTCTGTATTCTCCCTTCTTCCCCTTTTCTCTCTTCTCCCTCTCCTTCTCCTCTCTTGTCCGGGCCTGGGTATTTAAATGAATGAGTAATTGAGAAATCAGACTTGTCTGTCTTTCTCCTTTCTTTCTTCATCTCTCTTTCTCTCTTCACCTCTCTCTCTCTCTTTCTTCATCTCTCTTTCTCTCTTCACCTCTCTCTCTCTCTTTCTTCATCTCTCTCTTCTCTCTTCCTCTCTCTCTCTCTCTCTCTCTCATCTCCCTCTCTCTCTCTTCTCTCTCTCTCTCTCTCTCTCTCTCTCTCTCTCTCTCTCTTCTCTCCTCTCTCTCTCTCTCTCTCTCTCTCTCTCTCTCTCTCTCTCTCTCTCTCTCTCGCTCTCCTCTCCTTCTTTCTCTCTCTGTCTCTCTCTGTCTCTCTCTCTCTCTCTCTCTCTCTCTCTCTCTCTCTCTCTCTCTCTCTCTCTCTCTCTCTCTCTCTCTCTCTCTCTCTCTCTCTCTGTCTCCCTTTCTCCCTCTCTCCCTATCCTTCTCTCTCTCTCTCACACTCTCTCTCTCTCTCACACTCTCTGTCTCTCTCTCACTCTCTCTCACACTCTCTCTCTCTCACACACTCTCTCTCTCACTTTCTTTAATCTGTTCCTCATTATCATCATCATTTCCCAATCCCCATTTTTCATCGAGCACATTCCCTCCTTCTTTTCACTCCTTTTCTCCTTCTTTTTCCCACCTCGCTTACCGTTATTCCCCTCCCCCACCTCCCCCTCCCCTTCCCCCTTGAGAACTCTCCGCAGCTGCAGCTCCTACTCCCCCCCTCCCTCCCCTCCCTCCCCTCCCTCCCTCCCCCTTTCCCTTCCCTTCCATCGTGAGAAGCATTGCCTTTTATTTTGGTTATCGTCTTTTGTTCTTCTTTGTTCCTTCCCCCTCCTTTTCTCTTCTCTTCCCTTCCTTCGCTTCCCCTTCTTCGTCCGTGTGTTGTTTTCTTTCTGTTATTCCTCTCTTCTTTCTTTCTTTCTGTTTCTCTTTTTCTTTTAGGTGTTTTCTTTGGTGTTTTCTTTATAGTTTTTTTCTTTTTTTTACTATTCTTGTTATCTTTTTCCGGCATTCTTTTCCTCCCTCCTTCTTCCTTCCATATCTTCTCCCTCCTTCTTTCCTCCTCCTCCCCTCTTTCATCTTATCTTCTTATTCCTCCTTTTCCTCTTCCTCCTCCTCCCCTCTTTCATCCTATCTTCTTATTCCTCCCTCTTTCTCCTTCCCCCCTCTTTCTATCCTGCTTTCCCCCTCCCTCCTTTCTCCCCTCTTTCTCCTCCCTCCTTCCTCCTCCCCTCTCACCCTCTTTCCCTTCAGTCTCCCCTTCCTCCTTTCTCCATCATCATCTCTTCTTTTCCATACTTCCTTCTCCCCCCCTTCCTTCTCTTCCTATTTCTTTTCCCCTTTCCTCCTTTCCTTCCGCCTTCGTCCTTCCCTCATTCTTTTCCCTCTATCATCCCCTCTCATTCTTTCTTCCTCCTCCTCCACCTCCTTGCTCTTCCCTCCCTCCTTCTCTCCCTCTTTCTTCATCCTTCCTTACTCCTCCACCCCCCAGCTTTCCTTCTTTTCCTTCTTTCCTCCCTTCCCTCCCTTCCTTTCCTCCTTCTTTCTTTCCTCTTTCTTCTCCCCTCTTTCCTCATTTTCCTTCATTTACCCTCCCCACTTTTTCTTTCTTTACCCCTCCTTCCTCATTCCCTTCTTCCTTTCCCCCTCCCCCTACCCCCTCCTTCCCTTCCTTCCTCCTTCTTTCCTCCTCCTTCCTCCTTCCTTTCTCCCCTCCCTTCTCCTCCCTCCTCCTCCCTCCTCCACTCCTCCCTCCCTCCCTCCCTCCTCCTCCTCCTCCTCCTCCTCCTCCCTCCTCCACTCCTCCCTCCCTCCCTCCATCCTCTCCTCCCTCCCTCCCTTCTCCTCCCTCCCTCCCTCCCTCCCTCCCTCCCTCCCTCCTCCTCCCTCAAGACCCAAGGATAGTATAAGGTTCCTTGTAATGAAACTCGAACAATTGAAACCTTAATAAAGACCATTAATGTGTCTTAACGAGATTCGAGGAAAAGGGCGATGTTAGTTGTGAGTGAAATGGTGTTGTGATTGTGGTGATGGTGAGTTAAATGGTGTGGTTGTGATGGTGAGTGAAATGGTGTGGTTGTGATGGTGAGTGAAATGGTGTGGTTGTGATGGTGAGTTAAATGGTGTGGTTGTGATGGTGAGTGAAATGGTGTGGTTGTGATGGTGAGTGAAATGGTGTGGTTGTGATGGTGAGTGAAATGGTGTGATTGTGATGGTGAGTGAAATGTTGTGGTTGTGATGGTGAGTGAAATGGTGTTGTGATTGTGATGATGGTGAGTGAAATGGTGTTGTGATTGTGGTGATGGTGAGTGAAATGGTGTTGTGATTGTGGTGATGGTGAGTGAAATGGTGTTGTGATTGTGGTGATGGTGAGTGAAACGGTGTGGTTGTGATGGTGAGTGAAATGGTGTGGTTGTGATGGTGAGTGAAATGGTGTGGATGTGATGGTGAGTTAAATGGGGTGGTTGTGATAGTGAGTAAAATGGTGGTTGTGGTGATGGTGAGTTAAATGGTATAATTGTGATGGTGAGTAATATTATTTGATTATGAGTAAAATGTTGTGATTGTGGTGATGGCGAGTGAAATGGGTGGTTGTGGTGAGGAGTTAAATGGGTGGTTGTGATGACTAGTAAAATTATGTGATTGTGATAGTAAAATGATGGGATTGTGGTGATGGTAAGTTGATGGGTGATTGTGATGGTGTGTAAAATAGGTGGTTGTGATGGTGAGTAAAATTATGTGATTGTGGTGATGAAGAATTAAATGGGTGATTGTGATGTTGAGTAAAATGAAGTTGTGATTGTGAATAAAATGGTGTGATTGTAAGGTTTTGTTAAATAACGTGGTGACGATGGCTAAGAGAATGTGACTATGGTGGTGATGAGTGTATTAGGTCAAATGATGTTGCAGTTGTAATGAAGATTAGAAAAATGTGATTGTGGTGATGAATAAATTTTTGTTATTGTGATGAGTAAAATCATAAAGTGATGTTTTGACCGTCTCAAACCTTCTCCCATCCTCTCTCCCCCCTTCTCCCTCTCCCCTCTTCCCACCCCTCCCTCCCCTCTTCCTTCACCTTCTCCCCAACCACCACCATCCCTCCTCCCCCATCTCCAACCTTCTCCCATCCTCTCCCACCCCTACCTCCACTTCTCTCTCTCCCCACTCCTACCGTCTCCTCCCACCCCAGCCACCACCATCCCTCCTTTCCCATCTCCAACCCTTCCCTCCCCTTCTCCCCGACCACCCCTCTTTCCCCATCTCCAACCTCTTTCACCCTTCCCTCCCCCTTCTTCCTCTCCCCTCTTCCCTCCCTATCTCCAACCTTCTTCCATCTTCTCCCTCCTTCTCCCTCCCCTCTTCCCTCCCCTTCTAACCAACCACCACCACCCCATCTCCATCCTCTCCCCCTTCCTCTTCTCCCTCCCTCTCCCTCCTCTCCCATCTTCCCTCCCCTCCCCCACCACGCTCACCCCATCCTCTCCCCCACCCTCTCCCTCCTTTCCCCTCTTCCACCCCTCCCCCACCACGCTCCCCCCAGTCACCCCATCCTCTCCCCCACCCTCTCCCTCCCTCTTCTCTCTCCCATCTCCACCCCTCCCCCACCACGCTCACCTATCCCCCATCTTCCACCCCTCCCCCACCACGCTCACCCCAGTCACCCCATCCTCTCCCCCACCCTCTCCCTCCCTCTTCTCTCTCCCATCTCCACCCCTCTCCCATCCTCCCTCTCCCTCCCCTCCCCCATCTCCACCCCTCCCCCACCACGCTCACCCCACTCTCTCCCCATCCTCTCCCTCCCTCTTCTCCCTCCCTCCCCTCTTCTCCCTCCCTCTCCCTCCCCTCTCGTATCTTCTCTCACCCTGAAGACAACCGTGACATGACAACAGCTGAGAGGCATCGGTGTCTCTCTTCTTGGTAAAGGGGGAGGTCAGGGGGCGGCTGGAGGGAGAGAGAAATAAGGGAGGGAGAGAAGAGAGAGAGAGAGAGAAGAGAAGAGAGAGGGAGAGAAGAGAAGAGAAAGAGAAGAGAGAAAGGGAAGAGAGAGAAATAAGGGAGGGAGAGAAGAGAGAGAAGAGAAGAGAAAGAGAGGAGAGAGAAATAAGGGAGGGAGAGAAGAGAGAGAGAAGAGAGAGAAGAGAAGATAGAGAGAAGAGAAGAAGAACAAGAGAGAGAAGAGAAGAGAGAGAGAACAGAGAAAGAGAAGAGAGAGAAAAGAAGAGAAGAGAAGAAAAACAGAAGAGAGAAGAGGAGCAAAGGAGAGAAAAGAAGAGAAGAGAAGAAAAACAGAAGAGAGAAGAGGAGTTAAGGAGAGAAAAGAAGAGAGAGAGGAGAAGAGAAACAGAAGAGAGGGAAGAGAAAAGAAACAGAAGAGAGAGAAGGGGAGTTAAGAAGAGAAAAGAAGGGGAAAAGAGGAGTTAAGAAGAATAGAGAGATTAAGGAGATAAGAGAGAGAGAAAAGTATAGAGAAACAGAAGTGAGGGAAGAAAAGTTCAGAAAAGAGAGGAAAGAAAGAAGAAAGCGAAGAGAGGGAGGAGCAGTTAAGAAGAGAAGAGAGATAAGAGATAGAGAGAGAAGTGATAGAAAAGCGAATAGAGTTAAGAAGATAAGAGAGGAAAGAGATGAGAAAGAAAAGGAGGGAGAGAGAAAGGCGAGGAGAGGAGTTAAGGAGAGAAGAGAGAAAGGAAAGAGAAGGGAGAGGGAGAGAAGTGAGGGAGGAAGGGGATAGGGATAGCTAGGAGAAAGAAAGAAAAGAGAGAAGAAAAGGAAGAGAGAGAGAGAGAGAGAGAAGAGGAGACGTGGGTTGGAGAATAGGGATAGGAAGAGAAAGAGAAAACGGGAAAGTACATAAAGAGGGGAGAATGAAGGAAATGGAGAAAAAGAGAGAGAAAGACGTAGAGAAAAGGGGGGGAACATAAAGGGAGAGAGGGAGAAATCAATGAAAGTGGGAAGACATAAAACAGAAGAGAAGAAATGCAGGGGGAGGGAGAATGAAGAGAATGGAGGACGTAAAAGAGAGAAAGAAGAGAAGGGGGGGGGGGGGAAGTAAACGAAAGAAGGGAAGAAGGGAGAGAGAGAGAAGGAAGGAAGAGGGAAGAGAGAAAATGGGAGAAAAGAGGGGAGAGTGTGTGAGAAAATGAAAGGGAAGAAGGGAGAGAGAGAGAAGGAAAGAAGAGGGAAGAAAGAAAATGAGAGAAAAGAAGAGGGAAGAGTGTGTGTGAGAAAATGAAAGGGAAGAGGAGAGAGAAGAAGAGAAGAGGAGAGAAAGAAGAAAAACCTCGAGCTCGTCTTCGTTGGCAGTGTTGTCATCGTCTCCTTTTTCTCCTTAAATATCTTCTTTATCTTTTACTTCTTTTTTTATCTGCCTCCACTTCGTTATCTGCTTCTCCCATTATTATCATTTCGTCTTCTTCCATTATCATTATCATTCCTTCCTCTTCTAGTATTTCAGACATCAAAATTACCGTAAACAAAGTGTGTACATTGATATCGGGCAGATATATAAAAGAATATTTTTAATAATTATGGAAATTATTTTTTCAAAATTTTTGATGAATAGAAGTATATGGACTTTTTGAAACAGTTTAGTATATATCTTCCCCTACTGATGACATCAAGTCATAAATCTTCACTGTTTATTTATTTACTTTTTTTTAGTATATCTTTTCTGGATAATTAATGATTAACAATAATGATAATAACAGCAGAAGTTGTAGTAGGGATTATGATGATAAAAGGAAAAGGAGGAAAAAAAATAGGAATATGGAAATAAATACTATGGAAAATACAGGAAGGGAGATAGGCAGAGATAAGTGAAATATAAAGAGAGAGGGAAATGTTAGAGAGGGAAAAGAATGAACATACCCACACACACACACATGCAAATAGGTGTCCATTACAACGTATTTTACCGAACAAGGAAAAGTGAATGGAAGGATGTAGAAAAATAGAGGGACACATCTATCTATCTACCTACCTACACACACATAGAAAAAAGGAAGATTTACAAACAGATAGATAGACAGGGACAGAGAGAAATGTCCAGATAGCCAAAACCAAATATTCAGTCAAACAGCCAGCCAGAAAAAAACACAGACAGACACACAAACACACCAAAATGGACAAAAAGACAGACAGATAGACACACAGACACACCAGAATGGACAAAAAGACAGACAGATAGACAGACAGACAGGCTCGTAAGTGGTAAAGAAGACAAAAAGGAGGGGCTGAGAATCGCTGTTGTCCCCTTGCTTTCCGTTCCTGTCCTTCCTCTTTCTCTCTGCGAGCTTGCAACACACGCCCGCCCATGCAACGTGGGCGTGAAGGGGCGTGGGAATCGGACTGGAGTTCTAAGCTTTCTCTCTCGTGTTTCTTTATTTCGTTTTCTCGTTTTATTACTTTCTTTATTTCTCGGTTTTATTTGCAACTTTTTTCTTTTCTGTATTTTTCTTTCTTTCAGCTCTTTTCTTTATTTTTCTTTCTTTCTTTTTTTCTGCACTATGTAACTTTGCAGTTGTTCGTTTTCTTTTTTTTCCTTTCTCTGCACTGTGCAACGTTGCAACTCTTCTGCAAGAGTGCAGTGAAGGCGCTATTTGAAACCCTTTGACCTTAATAAAAAAAAATATGTTCGATTTTCTTAGCTTTTTCTATTTCATTTATGTAAGATATGTAGATGAAAGAAAGAAAGAAAAAAGAACTTCAGATACATAATACGAATTTCATATATATATATATATATATATATATATATTTCCTTTTCCATAACTACATATTTCAAAATTATGAGCGTGCAATAGAGTGTGTTGTTTTTATAAATAGTATAGAATATAAATCCATGTACTGATGACATTAAGGTACAAATCATCATTTGATGATTTTACGCAACGTATATTTTCTCAGTAATTTACCATTAACAATAATGGTAATAACAGTAGAAGCTGTAGTAGTAATTATAATAATAATGTGAGGAGGAAAATATATACGATGAAAAAGAGGAGAATAGAGAAAGGGAGATAGACACACAGAGACAGCAAGTGAGTGGGTAAAATATAGAGAGAAAATGAAATATTTATATATCTGTTTATCTATATATCTATCTTCACTCATACACACACACATAAAAGGGGAGAGATAGAGGCAGTTAGAAAGGGACGGAGGGAGAGGAATAAAGAGAGACACAACTACAAGTTACAAACAGACAAACAGGCAAGCAGCCGGAAAAACAGACAGACAGATAAACAAACAGATAGACAGACAGACAGACTCGTAAGTCTAAAGAAAGGCGCTGGGGGAAGGGGGGTGATAATCGCTGCTGTCCCCTTGCTTTCCGTTCCTGTCCTTCCTCTTTCTCTCTGCGAGCTTGCAACACGCGCCCGCCCATGCAACGTGGGCGTGAAGGGGCGTGGGAATCGGACGGGCGTTCTAAGCTTTCTCTCTCGTATTTCTTTATTTCGTTTTCTCGTTTTATTACTTTCTTTATTTCTCGGTTTTATTTGCAACTTTTTCCTTTTCTCTCTCCCTTCCCCTTCGTTCGTTTTTTTTTCTTCTTTCTCCTATTATGATTATTATTATTATTATTATTATTTTATTATTATTATTATTATTATTATTATTATTATTATTATTATTATTATTATTATTATTATTATTATTATTATTATTATTATTATTATTATCATTATTACTATTATTATTATCATCATTATCATTATCATTATTACTATTATTATTCCGACTTCTTCTTTTTCTTATCACCATTATCATTCCTTCTACCGCTAGCATTAAAAACATCAAGATTGATGTTGACAAAGCAAGTACTGTGTACCTTGCAAATGCTCGTTTTCCTTCTTTTCTCTGCAATGTATTTTTGTTTTTCTTCTTCTTCTTCTCTGCACTGTGCAACCTTGCAACTGTTTATTTATTTTCTCTGTATTGTGCAACCATTCGTTTTCTTTCTCTTCTCTGCACTGTGCAACCTTGCAACTGTTCTCTTTATTTATTTTCTCTGTATTGTGCAAACATTCTTTTCTTTCTCTTCTCTGCACTGTGCAACCTTGCAACTGTTCTCTTTATTTATTTTCTCTGTATTGTGCAGCCATTCGTTTTCTTTCTCTTCTCTGCACTGTGCAACCTTGCAACTGTTTCTTTATTTCTTTTCTCTGTATTGTGCAGCCATTCGTTTTCTTTCTCTTCTCTGCACTGTGCAACCTTGCAACTGTTCTCTTTATTTCTTTTCTCTATTGTGCAACCATTCGTTTTCTTTCTCTTCTCTGCACTGTGCAACCTTGCAACTGTTTCTTTATTTCTTTTCTCTGTATTGTGCAGCCATTCGTTTTCTTTCTCTTCTCTGCACTGTGCAACCTTGCAACTGTTCTCTTTATTTCTTTTCTCTATTGTGCAATCATCCGTTTTCTTTCTCTTCTCTGCACTGTGCAACCTTGCAACTGTTCTCTTTATTTCTTTTCTCTGTATTGTGCAAACATTCGTTTTCTTTCTCTTCTCTGCACTGTGCAACCTTGCAACTGTTCTCTTTATTTCTTTTCTCTGTATTGTGTAACCATTCGTTTTCTTTCTCTTCTCTGCACTGTGCAACCTTGCAACTGTTCTCTTTATTTCTTTTCTCTGTATTGTGTAACCATTCGTTTTCTTTCTCTTCTCTGCACTGTGCAACCTTGCAACTGTTCTCTTTATTTTTCTCTGTATTGTGTAACCATTCGTTTTCTTTCTCTTCTCTGCACTGTGCAACCTTGCAACTGTTCTCTTTATTTCTTTTCTCTGTATTGTGTAACCATTCGTTTTCTTTCTCTTCTCTGCACTGTGCAACCTTGCAACTGTTCTCTTTATTTTTCTCTGTATTGTGTAACCATTCGTTTTCTTTCTCTTCTCTGCACTGTGCAACCTTGCAACTGTTCTCTTTATTTCTTTTCTCTGTATTGTGCAACCATCCGTTTTCTTTCTCTTCTCTGCACTGTGCAACCTTGCAACTGTTCTCTTTATTTCTTTTCTCTGTATTGTGCAACCATTCGTCTTCTTTCTCTTCTCTGCACTGTGCAACCTTGCAACTACTCTGCAACAGTAATGAGGAAGCGATTTGAGACCCTTTGGCCTTGACCCAGAAAGAGAACATTGCAATTATTCAATTATATCTTCGCATTTCTTTTATTTTGTAGTTGTCATTGGTGTTGCTATTATTATTATTATCATTATTATTTTTATTATTATTATTATTATTATTGTTATTATTATTATTACTATAGGAAGGGGAAAGGAAAAGAGGAAGAGAAACAGGAGAAGGGAAGAGGAGTTATAGAAGAGATACAAAAGAGAGACAGATAAAAAGTCCTATATTCACTATTTTGAAGAATCATACAAAATTTGTTTATGTTGTACTGTAAGTAATGTGTTAAGACTAATTCAATTTATATATCCATGTACTGATGACATCAAAAGCATTTCATATTTTTTTTATTGTGTAGTAATAATTTATGATAATGATAACAGAAGCTGTAGTCGTTATCATAATAATAATAGGAAGAGTAATTAAAAAATAAAAGAGGAGTATGAAAATGAATACGAAGAAAAAGAGGAAATAAAGAAAGGGAGATAGAGATAGCAACTGAGTGAGAAAGATAAAGAGAGAGAGCAAGATAAAGAGAAAGAGAGAGGTCAGAGAATGGGAACAAAAAATAAGTGTCCAATGCACAATGAACAATGAAGAGTGAAAGGGATGGAGAGAAATAGAAGGACATAGACAAATACACATCTATCTACAAACCCACACACGCTTGCACAGACAAAGAAGATACACAGACAGATAGACAGATAGACAGAGAGGGAAATGCAGACAGACACAACCAAAACTTACAAATAGACACAGCCAGAAAGATAGACGGACAGACAACATAAAAGGAGAGGCGGAAGAGAGAGAGAGAGAGAGAGAGAGAGAGAGAGAGAGAGAGAGAGAGAGAGAGAGAGAGAGAGAGAGAGAGAGAGAGAGAGAGAGAGAGAGAGCTGCTGTCCCCTTGCATTCCGTTCCTGTCCTTCCTCTTTCTCTCTGCGAGCTTGCAACACACGCCCGCCCATGCAACGTGGGCGTGAAGGGGCGTGGGAATCGAACGGTCGTTCTCGCTTTCTCTCTCGTGCTTCTTTATTTTCGTTTTCCCATTTTATTATTTTTATTTCTCGTTTTAATTGCAACATTTATCCCATTCTCGTTTTCTTGTTCTATCTTTATCTCTTTTCCTCTTTTCCTTGTTTTCGTGCTGATCTCTTCCTTACTTTATCTCTCACTTTCTTTTTTTGATGATGGGGTTGTTTGTATTTCCTCTATGTCCCAATTTTCCTTCTGATTTTTTTATCTTTTTTCTCAGTTCCTTTCTGACATTTCTATTTCGCATCTTTTTTGTTGTTGGTGGTGTTTTCCGTTATTTTCTATCATCTCCCTCTTCTATTTGCTCTCCTCAGAAAAATGACCTTTTTCCCGTTATTTTCTATCATCTCCCTCTTCTATTTCCTCTCCTCAGAAAAATGACTTTTTTCCCGTTATTTTCTATCATCTCCCTCTTCTATTTCCTCTCCTCAGAAAGATGAGTTGAGGAAATATGGAAATATAGAGAGGGAAAAGTGAACTATTATGAGTTTGTTTATTTTTGTAACTTTTTTTTCTCTTTTTTTTCCTTCTTTTTTTATCTCTTCCACTAGTTTTCGTCTCTTATTTTCTTTCTCTTACTTCCCTTCTGACATAAGTATTTCGCTTTCTTTTTCTCTTTCTACTCTCTCTTTACTTATTTACTGTCCGTCTCTCTTGCTTTCCATGTTTTTCTCTTTCCTTGTTTTATTCCATTTTCCTTCTTTTTCTCATTCACTTTCTGTTTTCCCTCACTTTCTATCACTTCTCTCTTCTGTTTCTTCTCAGAAACATGAGAGATCAGGTAGAGAGAGAGAGAGAGAGAGAGAGAGAGAGAGAGAGAGAGAGAGAGAGAGAGAGAGAGAGAGAGAATGACAGAGAAAGGGTAGAAATTAACATAATTTATGTTCACAAAAGATGTCGCAGACAGTGTTGTCATCGTTGTCTTCCTTCTTTTTTATCATTTTTTATTCTTCTACTTATTTGTTTTACTTCCATTTCTTTCTACACCATCAATAATTCCTCTTCAGTATTATCTTCTTCCAGTTCATTTTATTATCATTATTCCATCATCTTCCTCTTTATCATTATCATTCCTTCTCCCTCTTCTTCTAGTATTACAGACATCAAGATTGACGTTGTCAAAACCAGCACTCTGCAACCTTGCAACTTCTCTGCACAGCGCAATGAGGCGACTTGAAACCCTTTGGCCTTGACCCAAAAGAGAGCATTGCAATTGGTCAATCAAATCTTTGTTTTTCTTAGCTTTCCTTTGTTTTGTAGTTGTCACTTTCATCATCATAATTATCATTGTTATTATTATTATTATTATGGAAGAGAGTAAGAAAGAGATAGAGACGGATGAAAGAAGGAAGGGAAGAGGGGGAGAGAGAAATCAAGATGTAAAAGGAAGAGAAAGAGAGAAACAGAAAATAAAATAGAGCAAGATTAATCGTTCTCTTGTGTGTGTATGTGTGTTCATGATTGAGGAAATGAAATTTTAAAATTGGTTAGAAATTAAATAATCATGTTACTTCATAGATAGATTAGAATATATATTTATGTACTGATGATATTAAGGTATAACTTTATCATTTATTTTTTTATTATGTAGTATATTTTTAGTGATAACAGTAGAGGTTATTGCAGTAATTAAAATGATAATAGGGAATATGATATGAAAATAAACACGAAGAAAGTGAGGAAATTCAGAAAGAGATACAGGCAGAGATAGCAAGTGAGTGAATGAAAGATAGAAAGAGAGGGAGGAACATGGAGATAAATGTCAGAGAGGGGAAAGAGAAGGCCTTTTATCGAGCGAGGAAAAGTGAATGAAAGGATAGGGAGGAATAGACAGGAACACACACACACACACACACACTTATTATATTCATTGTTACTATTATCTTTATTATTATTATCATCATCATTAGGGGAAGGGGAGAGGAAAAGAGGAAGTGAGAGACGAAAACAGAACAAAGAGGGGAGAAAGGAAGGGAGAGAAAAGGGGAGAGGGGAAGAGAGGAAGTAGATATATTGGATTTTTTAATTAGTATATTTTTTGAGTGATTAATGATTAACGATAATGATAAAAACAGTTGAAGTTGTAGTAATAATTAGTATAATGATACGAAAACGATGAATAGGAAAATAAATGCAATGGAAAAAAAGGAAGAGAGACAGAGGTAGTGAGTAAGTGAAAGATAGAAAGAGTGGGAGAGAGAAATATCAGAGGGAGAATAAGAAAGAAAATTAAGTGTCCACTGCAGCGCATTTTACGAGCAAAAGTGAATGAAAAGAGATAGAAACAGAGAGAGAGAGACGCACATCTATCTATATCTATCTACATCTAC
>NC_091583.1:28803760-28811260 GCF_042767895.1 Penaeus vannamei | reverse complement strand
TAAATACAAAATCTAAAAATCATACAAAGCGAAATAGACACGAAATTAGACCCCCCAAAAGAACTACACCCCCTCCCTCTCCACCTTCCCTCCCCCCCTCCCCTTCCCCCTTCCCCTTCCCTACAGCCCCTACACCCTCCCCCTTTCCTACCCTCCCCCTTCCCCCTTCCCTACCCCCTTCCCCTTCCCTTCCCTACCCCCCTTCCCCTCCCCCTACCCCTCCCCCTCCCTCCCCCCTCCCCCTTTCCTACCCTTCCCTCCCCCTACCCCTCTCCCCTCCCCCTACCCCCAACCCCTCTCCCCCTTTCCTACCCCCTATCCCCTCCCCCTCCTCTCCCCTCTCCCCCTCACCCCCTTCCCCCTTCCCCCTTCCCTACCCCGCTCCCCCCTACCCTAATTGTTTATCTCCTCTGCCTTGTTACTGACACACATCCAAATATTTCTCTCTCCCTCACCGGACCTATTCGTAAATCTGCCTGCCTGAAGCCGCCCATTTCCCACATGTGTATGAGTGGGCGCTGATTAAATATTAGTGGAACGGGGTCTGGATCTTTCTTTTTTCTTTGTTTGTTTGTTTGTTTGTTTTTTTCTGTTTTTAACTTTCTGGTTTTCTATCTTTTTTTTCTTTTTTTCTTTCTTTGTCTATCTATCTATTTATCTTTCTGTTTATCTCTATCTGTTTATTTATCTATCACTCTTTCGCTCTTTTGCTCTTCCACTGTCTCTCTCTCGCTCACTCTCTCTCTCTCTCTCTCTCTCTCTCTCTGTCTCTCTCTCTCTCTCTCTCTCTCTCTCTGTCTCTCTCTCTCTCTCTCTCTCTCTCTCTCTCTCTCTCTCTCTTTATATATATATATATAGAGATGGATAGATAGATAGATAGATAAATGATAGATATAGATATCCGTATACATGTATATATAGATAGATAGACAGATAAAGACATAGATATAATCTTTCTTCCAATCTTATCGCCTCATCTCACCTTCACTCATATTTACGCATTTTTTTTCTCTCTCCCTTTTTATCATCCTCACGCCCAATTACAGCCCCGTTGAAAATGCACCGCGTAAACGTTTATACCTGGCAAACGTTTGGGTCCAAGAAACGTTTACACGCGGGAGTGATGCCGCTCTCCAGCTGTGTCTTGTCTGAGGTGCAGTGAGGGTGAAACGTGTTATTGACAAGTATTTGTTTAAATGGTTTAGGGAAGGGGGAAGGGAGGATGGGAGAGGAGGGAGGGAGAGGTGGGAGGGAAGAGGGGAAGGGGGGGGAAGGTGGGAGGGAAGGAATAATAGATCGGAAGAGTGGGGAGGCGGAGTTGTATGTATGTATGTATGTATGTATGTATGTGTGTATACACACACACATATGTGTATATGTGTGTCTGTATCTGTTTATACATACATATATATATATGTATGTACGTATATATATATATATATATATATATATATATATATATATATATATATATATAAATATATATATATATATATATATATATAATTAGACATTAGAAGAAGGAAGATGCAGAAGAAAAGAGAGAAAAAACAACAACATTAAAAGGAGGAAAAGTCCAGTAAAAAGCAAAAGCAAAAAATGTAAAGAGAAAGAAAGAAAGAAAAAAATAGCAAACGGCGCCAAGACAACAATGAACATCTGGAGGAGACACTGACTCACGCGAGAATTTAGCAAACGGGGGAAAAATATGATATATACATTAAATTGTTCTCACAAACATTTCATTCACACAAACTTCCTTTCTCTCCTTCGCTGACAATGAGGAGATGACGAAGGGGTCTTGTGAATCAGGCAGAAATGGGGGGGAGGGAGGAAGGGGGAAATGGGGGAGGGGGAGGAAGGGGGAGAGGACGGAGGGAGGAAGGGGAAATGGGAGGGAAGAGGAGGGAGGGGGAAGGGAAATGGGGGGAGGGAGGAAAGGGGAGATGGGGAGAGGAAGGGGAGAGGAGGGAGGGGGATGAGAGGAAGAGGGGGGAGGGGGGAGGGGATGAGAGCTAAGAGGAGGGGAAGAGGTAAGGAGGAAGGGAGAGGAGGGAGTGGAAAGGGTGAGGAGGGAGTGGGGAGAGGAAGGGAGGAATGAGGAGTGGAAGGGGAGAGGAGGGAGGGGAGAAGAAGGGGCAATGGCTAGTGGAAGGGGAGTGGGGGAGAGGAAGGGGAAGGGGGATGAGAAGAAGGGGAGGAGGAGGAAGGGGAAATGGGGGAGTGGAAGGGGAGAGGGGGAGGAGGAGAGAAAGAGAAGGGGATTGTAGAGGAAGGAGGGGAGGGAGAAGAGAGGAGAGGAGAGAGGAGAGGAAAGAGGAGGGGGTAGTAGAGGAAGAGGAAGATGAAAAGGAAGAGGAAAGGAGAAAAAGAAAAGGGGAGGAGGTAAGAAGAAAGGTGAGGGAGAGAAAGAGATGGGGAGGATACAGAGAGAAAGGAGGGGGGTAGTGTGACGCAACATACCAAGAAGTGGGGTTAAAGTGCACTACGTAATCCAATTGACCAAAACGTATATGCTGCAAACCTGACTTGGCTGGAATGAAGTTGAATCTATTTATAGGAGGTGGGGGGGTGGTGCTGAAGTCCTCTATGCGGAGAAGTATATCCGCACAAAAAATATATATCTAATCTAACTTAGTGGGGAAAGAATTGAATTTTTCTGGAGCTTCTGCTCTTCTCGCTTTTCTCACTCTACTCACTGTGCTCATTTTTCTCGTTCTACTCACTCTTCTCATTTTTCTCACTCTACTCACTCTTCTCATTTTTCTCATTCTACTCACTCTACTCATTTTTCTCACTCTTCTCACTCTACTCACCATTCTCATACTACTTACTCTTCTCATTCTTCTCACTCTACTCATTCTCCTCACACTTCTCATTCTTCTCACTTGTCTCACTTTTCTCATTCTTCTCCTTCTTCTCACTCTCCTCACTCTACTCACTCTACTCATTCTCCTCGCTCTTCTCACCCTATAATCAGCTTATGTTTTAATTACCTCAAACAGTTTACAGGTAAGTGAATGTAGCGTGAAGTCATACCCTAAGATTTACCTGGAGAGAGGGGGGGGAGGGGAGGGGGAAGGGAAGGTGAGGGTGTGGACGGGAGAGGCAGGGGGAAGGGTGATGGAAAGAGAGGGAGAGAGATAGAGAGAGAGGGGGGGGAGAATGAGAGAGAGGAGAAGAGACAGACAGACGGAGAGAGAGAAAGAGGGAGAGATGGAGAGAGAGAGAGAGGGAGAGATGGAGAGATGGAGAGAGAGAGAGAGAGAGAGAGAGAGAGAGAGAGAGAGAGAGAGAGAGAGAGAGAGAGAGAGAGAGAAACATTAAAACAGAACAGAAAAAATGACTTAACAAACAGAAAAAAACAAAAACAAACCAAAAAAAATAGGCAAAAAGTAAAAAAAAATCCCAACATCAGGAAACGAAAGACCAAAAAAAAAAAAAAAACAATACAAACAGCAGACAAACAAACAAACAAACAAACAACATATCCGCATGCATGTGAACCCCCCCTTCCTTCCCCTCCCTCCCCTCCCACCCCTCCCCCTCCTTCCCCTCCCCCGCCCAACATCATCATCACGGAGCCCCCTCCCCCTCCCCCTCCCCCTACCCCCCTCCCTCCCCCTCCCCGCCTCTACAAACACTACCATGATGGCAATAGAGCCCCCTCCCCACCCCCTCCCTCCCCCTCGCCCGCCTCTGCAAACACTACCATAATGGCAATAGAGCCCCCCTCCCCACCCCCCTCCCTCCCCCTCCCCCCCTCTGCAAACACTACCATGATGGCAATGGTGCTGATGATGAGCAGGAGGAGGAGGAGGAGGAATGGGAGGAGGACCTGTCACCACCATGAGTCATCCTCGAGTTCATGGTAGCACAGGTGTCAGGTGCGACCAGCTGGGATGACGTTACCCGAGCCTACCAAGGTGTGAAATAGAGGGGAGAAGGAGGGAGGGGGGAGAAGGGGGATGGGGGGAAGGGGGAGGGAGGGAAGGGGGATAGTGGGGGTGGGGTTGAGGGTGGGAGAAGGGGGTTGAGGTGGGGGGGAAGGGAGTGGGTTGTGGGTGGGTTGAGGGTTGTGGGTGGGTTGAGGGGGTTGTGAGTAGGGGTGGGGAAGTGGGGAAAGGGTTGAGGGTGGAGGAAGTGGGGGTGGGTTGATGATGAGGGATAGTGGGGGTGGGTTGAGGGTGAGGGACAGTGGGGGGTGGGGTAGGGTGGGTTGAGGGTGAGGGATAGTGGGGGTGGGGGAAAAAGGGTGGGTTGAGGGTGAGGGATAGTGGGGTGGGTTAAGGGTGGGGTGGAGGAAGAGTGGGTTTAGGATGAGGGTGGGGAAAGGGTGGGTTGAGGGTTGGGGTGGGGGAAGGGTGGGTTGAGGGTGAGGGTTGGGGGAAGGGTGGGTTGAGGGTTGGGGTGGGGAAGGGTGGGTTGAGGGTGAGGGATAGTGGGGGTGGGGGAAGGGTGGATAGAGGGTAGGTTGAGGGTGAGGGATAGTGAGGGTGGGTGTTGAGGGTGAGGGTGGGGGAAGGATGAGTGGATTGAGGGTGAGGGACAGTGAGGGTGGGTGCTGAGGGTGAGGGATAGTGGGGGGAAATGGGGGGGTTGAGGGTAAGGGATAGTGGGGATGGGTTGAGGGTGGGGGTGGGGGAAGGTTGGGTTGAGGGTGAGGGATAGTGGGGGTGGGTTGAGTGTGAGGGTGGGAGAAGGGTGGATTGACGGTAGGGACAGTGGGGGTGGGTTGAGGGTTGGGGTGGAGGGAGTGGGGGTGGATTGAGGGTGAGTTCAGGGTGAGGGATTATAGTGGAGGAAGGGGATGGGTTACACGGGGGTGGGCCACAGTAGGGGAAGGGGGACAGTGGGTGTGGGTTGAGGGTGGGGGTGGGGGAAGGGTGGGTTGAGGAGGAAGGGTGAGGGAAGGAGGTGGGTTACACTGGTGTGGGCCACAGTGGGGAAGGGGGACAGTGGCGGTTGGTTGAGGGTGGGGGTGGGGGAAGGGTGAGGGAAGGGGGTGGGTTACACGGGGGTGGGCCACAGTGGGGGTGGGTTGAGGGTGAGGGAGGAAGGGTGGGGGGTTGAGGGTGAGGGACTAAGGATTGGCCTTCGGTGGGGGGAGGGGCAGTTGAGGGTGAGGTACGAGGAGGAAAGAGGGAGAGAGAGAGGGATATAAATAGATTGATGGGGTATACACGGACGAAGGGTGGAAGGAGGGAGAGAGAGGGGAGGGCGAAGGGAGAGGGAGATGGAGAGAAAGGAAGGGACGAAGGAGGAGGGAGAGAAAAAGAGAGAAGGGGGACGGAGAGGGAGATGGAGAGAGAGAAGGGAAGGGAGGAAGGAGGAGGGAGAGAGAAAGAGAAGGGGACGGAGAGGGAGATGGAGAGAGAGAAAAGGGAAGGGAGGAAGGAGAAAGGGGAGACAGGAGAGGGAGAGAAAGAGAGAAGGGGTACGGAGAGAGATATGGAGAGAGAGAAAGGGAAGGAGAAAGGAGAAAGGGAGAGAGAAAGAGAGAAGGGGGACGGAAAGGGAGATGGAGGAGATAGATGAAGGAAGGGAGAGAGGAGAAAGGGAGAGAGAAAGAGAGAAGGATGACGGAGAGGGAGACGGAGAGAGAGAGGAAGGGAGGGAGCGAGAGAGAAGGAGAGAATTAGAGTAAAAAAGACAGAGAGAGAGAAAAAAACTAACAGGCCCAGAGACAGACAGACAAATAGAGACAAAACAGAAACAGACCCCCCCGCCCCTTTAAAAGGAAGTCAGCCAAATAAACAATCGAACAGAAACAAAGAAGACGATAAAGAAGAGAAATCCAAAGACACGTAAAGAGAAATAGAGAAAATAGAGAATGAGAAGTAGAAGTCTCATCCTAATGTCTCCTTATATTTGCGTTTTCGAGCTGTGGATTCTGCTGTGTCTGTCTGTCTGTCTGTCTGTCTGTTTGTTTGTCTGTTTGTCTGTCTGTTTGTCTGTCTGTCTGTTTGTTTGTCTGTTTGTCTGTTTGTTTGTCTGTCTGTTTGTTTGTCTGTCTGTTTGTCTGTTTGTTTGTCTGTCTGTTTGTCTGTCTGTCTGTTTGTTTGTCTGTCTGTCTGTCTGTCTGTCTGTTTGTTTGTTTGTTTGTTTGTCTGTTTGTTTGTCTGTCTGTCTGTCTGTTTGTTTGTCTGTCTGTCTGTCTGTTTGTTTGTCTGTCTGTCTGTCTGTTTGTTTGTTTGTCTGTCTGTTTGTTTGTTTGTTTGTCTGTTTGTTTGTCTGTCTGTTTGTCTGTCTGTATGTATGTATGTCTGTCTGTCTGTCCGTCTCTCTGTTTGTATGCCTCTGTCTGTCTGTCTGTCAGTTTGTCTGTCTGTTTGTCTGTCTGGCTGTCTGTCTCTGTTTTGTCTGTCTGTCTGTTTGTCTGTTTTTGTCAGTTTGTCTGTCTCTGTTTGTTTTTGTCTGTCTTCTGTTTTGTCTGTTTGTTTGTCTGTCTGTCTGTTTGTTTGTCTGTCTGTTTGTCTGCCTGTCTGTCTGTTTGTCTGTCTGTTTGTTTGTCTGTCTGTCTGTTTGTTTGTCTGTCTGTCTGTTTGTCTGTTTGTTTGTCTGTCTGTTTGTTTGTTTGTCTGTCTGTTTGTCTGTCTGTCTGTCTGTTTGTTTGTCTGTCTGTCTGTTTGTTTGTCTGTCTGTTTGTTTGTCTGTCTGTCTGTTTGTATGTATGTTTGTTTGTCTGTCTGTCTGTTTGTTTGTTTGTTTGTTTGTCTGTCTGTTTGTATGTATGTTTGTCTGTCTGTCTGTTTGTCTGTTTGTTTGTCTGTCAGTCGGTGATTTTCTCTTTCTTTTTTTTCTTGATTGCTTTCTTTTTTCTTATATTATCTCTTTCTTTCTTCTCTCTTTCTTTCTTTTCTCTCTCTCTCTCTCTTTCTTTCTTCTCTCTTTCTTTCTTCTCTCTCTCTCTCTCTCACTCTCTCTCTCTCTCTCTCTCTCTCTCTCTCTCTCTCTCTCTATATATATAACATTTCTCTTCCTCTCTATCTTATATATATATATATATATATATATATATATGTATATATTCCTCTCTCTCTCTCTCTCTCTCTCTCTCTCTCTCTCTCTCTCTCTCTCTCTCTCTCTCTCTCTCTCTCTCTCTCTCTCTCTCTCTCTCTCTCTCTCTCTCTCTCTCTCTCTCTCTCTCTCTTCCTCTCCCTCTTCCTCTCGCTCTCTCTTCCTCTCTCTTCCTCTTCCTCTCTCTCTCTCTCTCTCTCTCTCTCTCTCTCTCTCTCTCTCTCTCTCTCTATATATATATATATATATATATATATATATATATATATATATATATATATATATATATGCATCAGTCTATGCATCAATCTATCTCCTCTAATCCATCTATTACGTAAGGTTTCTCTGAATATATTGATTGCCTGTGTGCATGTGTCCAGCGTACAATATGTGTACTGATGTTTACATGTATGTGTTACAAAACTTATTTGTTTATAGTCGTATGCACATTAATATTACTGTTTCTGTGTGTATTTTGCA
>NC_091583.1:28786260-28788760 GCF_042767895.1 Penaeus vannamei | reverse complement strand
GAAAGAGAGAGGGAGACAGACAGACAGAAAGAAAGACAGAGAGAGAGAGAGAGAGAACAAAAAAAGGAGAGAGAGAAAAGCGAACAGAAGGAGAGAAGGTGAAAAGGAGAAGAAGGAAACAGGAGGAAACAGAGGAGAGACAATAAGGGGGAGGGGGGGTCAGAATTCCTTTTAGGATGGGGGGGGGGAGGGAGGCCAAGGAGGAGGGAGGGAGGGAGGGAGGGAGGGGCAGATGGGGGGCGGATTCTTGTCATCTATTCCCGTCATTGTCGTTGGCGGTTACTGTGGGGGAGGGAGGGGGAGGAGGGGAGGGGGAGGGGGGCAGGGAGATGGTCGATAGGCCTGGTGCATTTTTTTTTTTTTTTTTTTTTTTTTCTTATCGCTTTGCTTTCTTCTTATTGGTCTTTTTCTCTTTTTTTTTTCTTTCTTTTTCTTTTTCTTCTTCGTTTCTTCTTCTTCTTTATTATCATTTCTTTCTTCTTCCTTTTTTCCATTTTTTTCATACACACACACAAGCATGCACACACACGTGTGTGTATGTGTGTGTATATGTATATGTATATATATATATATATATATATATATATATATATATATATATATATATATATATATATATATATTCATCTCCGTATATGTACATATATGTGTGCGTAGGTATATATGCCTCCATATATGTATGTGTGTCTACGTATACAACACCACATCCTCCCCCCTCCCCCTCCCCCCCCCCTCCATCGACCTTCGCTCTGCCTGCGCTGTAATTAATGAATTAGTCGAGACAAAAGCACCGAAGGAGGAGGACGCTCTCTCGAGGTCGCTCCCGATGCCCTTTTAGCGCGGAGGTGCGAGGCAGAGGTGACGGGGCGGAATTGCTGAGAGGAGGAGGAAGGAGGGGGGGAGGATAGAGGGGAGAGAGGAAGGAGGAGGGAGAGGGGAGGAGGAGGGAGGGAGGGAATGAGGGGAAGGAAGGGGGATTGTAGGAGTGGGAGGAGGGAGGGAGGGAGGGAAGGGGGGATTGAGGGACTGAGGGAGGAAGAGAGTTGGAGGAGGAGGGTAGAAGAAGAAGGGGAAGGAGGGAGGAGGAAGGAGGGGAGGGAGTGTAGAAGTGGAGGAGAATGGGAGGGACGGAAGGAAGGAAGGGAGGGAGGTTGGAGGGTGGAGGAGAAAAAGGGGGAATGTGGAACTTGAAGGAGGGAGATAAAGGAGAAGAGAGAGGGAGAAGGAAAAGAGAAGGGAAAAACGACACAAATAAGAGAAGAAGAAAAGGAAGAAACCTCTTAAGAATAAGGAGAAGGAGAAAGCTCACGAATTGGAGAAAAGGAAAAGAAGAGAAAAGAGAAGGATAAAAAAAGAAGACGAAAAGAATAAGAAAATGAAAAAAATAAATGAAAGAATGAGGATGAGGAGGAAAAGAAAGGAGAAAAGAATAAGAAAAAAATAAAAGAATAGGGATGAGAGGGATAAAGATATAAAAAAAAACAAGAAATGAAAAAGAAATAAAAGAATGAAGATGAAGGATAAAAAAAAGAGCAAGAAGAACAAAACAAATATATACAGAAATAGGATGAAGGGGACAAGAAAGAGAGAAGAAAAAAGACAAAGAAAAGAAAAAAATAAGACAGAAGGAAGGATAAGAAAATGAAGAGGAGGAGGAAGAAAGAAACAAAGAACAAGAACAAGAAAAAATGAAAAAAAATGAAGGGGAAGAGGAAAAGAAAGGAGAAGAAAGAACAGAAAAAGGAAAGAAAAAAAAAGAATAGGGGAAGACAAGGAAGAAGAAGGAAGATGACCCCACACAGAGAGGAGTCAGCGGGAGGGCTGGAGAGATAATGAGACCGATAATGACAGGGGGGGCGGGAGTGGATGGGGGGGGGAGGAGGTTTCGCGCTCAGTCGAGATGGCTCGCCTTGAGTTCCGATTGTGTAGGAATGGGCAGCGAGGGAGGCAGGGGTGGGGGAGGAGAGAGAGGGAGCGAGGGGGGAGGGGTTAGGGTCCAGGTCATCAGGGGAGGAGGGAGGGAGGAAAGGAAGAGGGAGGTGGGGGGGTGGGGGGAGGAGGTCAGGGGATGGGAGAGGGAGAGAAGGAGGCGGGGGTGGGGGAGGGGGAGGAAGAGAGCTGAGGGGAGGGATTGGAGGTCCGGTCAAGGGGATAGGAGGGAGAGGGAGGGCGGGGGGTGTGGGAGGGGGAGGGGAGTTAGGGTCCGGTCAAGGGGGAGGGAGGGGGAGGGGGGGGTTAGGGTCCGGTCAAGGGGGAGGGAGGGGGGGGGTTGAGAAAGGTCCGGTCAGGGGAGGGAGGGAGGAAGGGGGGTAGGAGGTTGTGGTAGGCAGGGGTGGGAAGGGTGGGGAGGGAGGGAGGGGGAGATTGGAGATTGGCAGGTCGTGTCGAACAGCTGTAAAATAGGGGGGGTTGGCGTGGGTAGGGGGGGGAGGGGGAGAGAGGGAGGGACGGAAAAGAGAACTTTCGGATTCCTCCCCTACCCCCAGTCTCTCACTGTGGT
>NC_091583.1:28766260-28778760 GCF_042767895.1 Penaeus vannamei | reverse complement strand
AAGAAGAAGAAGAAGAAAGAAGAGAGAGAAGAGAAAAAGATATGAGAAGTAACTGAGACACACACAGAGAGTGAGAGAAGGGGAGGGGGAAGAAACCGAGACATAGAGAGAGAGAGAGAGATGGGGGGAGAAACCAAGAGAGAGATAGACAGACAGACAGACAGAAGCAATAATGAAGGGGTAGTGAGGAATTCATAATATGAAAGGTGAAGAAAGGAAGGGAGTGAAGCAAAGCCGATAAAGGATTAGAGAAGTAAAGAGGGAAAAAGGAGGATGGGGAGGAAGAAGGGGAATAAGGGAGAGGAAGCGAAGAGGGATAGAAAGTGGAGAAAAGCAGAAGGAGAGCGTAGAAGGAAATGAGAGAGAGGAAGAGAAAAAGGAGGATTAGAAAGAAAAGGACGTAGAGGAAGATATAAAGAAGAAAGATAATGAAGGAGGAGAAAAAGAAAGAGAAAGAGAGGAAGCAAGAGGAAGAAAAAAAGAGATGAAACAGAAGAAAAGAACGAGAAAAAGGAGACAAAAGAAGAAAGAAAATGAAGAAAAGAAAGAGAAGAAGAAAATAAAAAATAAAACGGAAAAAAAAGAGATGCATAAGAAAAACAAAATAAAGAAAACGAAGAAGAAAAAGAAGAGGCAAAAAAACGAAAACGGAGAAGAAGAAGAAGCAAAAAAAATCGAAAATTAAAAAGAGAGAAAAAATAATGAAAAATAAAGAATGAAAGAGAAGAACAACAACAACATCAAGAACAAGAACAAGAAGAGAACACGAGAGGAAGTGTACGGTTAAAGGTGGAAGGAGCAGAAGGTCAAGCCCCCAGATGACGCGGCTCCCTCTTCCAAAAGACCGGATAAGAAACAGAAAAACGACGACGAAGAAAGAAAAGAAAATAATGACGGGTTGTGGCAGATTGCTGGAACACCTGTGGTCGCGCAGGTACGGGGTCTGGCGGTGCACCTGTCTGCCTGCACCGTCGGGATGTCTGCCGTCCGCCCGAGGAACAGATAACCGAAGGAAAGGATGGAATGAAGAAGAGATAGAGAAATGATAAGGAAAGTATTAAATTATTATTATCATTATTATTATTATTATTATTATTATTATTTAAGAGCATTTTGACGGCTTTTAAACGTTAGATCTGCCTCTGAAAATGAAATTAACGTTTTTTTTTTTTTTTATTCAAGAGTATTCTGATGGCTTTTAAACGTTAGATTTAACTCTAAAAATGAGATTGACTTTTTTTTATTCAAGAGTATTCTCATGGCTGTTAAAGCGTGGGGAATTCTTCGTTATCATAAAGAGGGGAATATTTTGGTTTTATTTCGGGTAATTATGCCAATATGGAGTCAGTCGTGCAAAAAAAAATATCAGCCGGTTTCTTAAAATTGTGCGAGAGGCCGACCCGGTGAATACCCATATAGACGGCCATGTATATACACAAAATTAAATACTTATCTATCAGTCTAGATATACACATCAACCGGGGAGATAGATAATTGTATAATAATATAATAATATAATAATAGGTAGATAATTGTATATCTATCAGATAGATAGACAGATGTGCATTGATTTCTGTGTATATATTGTTGTCCGTATATATGAACGTTCATAGAGTCAGGCCTTGCACAATTTTAACAAACCGGCCGTATATATGTAGCTGTATGTATCTAGCAAGTATCTGTTATATCAAATCATCCGTATCTATCTACTTGTATGTATTGTATCTATTATGTATCTCTTGTATCGAAACCGTCCAATTGTATATAGTATCTACCTGTTGTATCAATATGGGTGCATGTATCTGTATGTATCTGCTGTATCAAATTGGCCGTATGTATCTAGCTGTATGTATCTGTTGTATCAATATGGTCGTATGTATCAAGTAGGTATCCGTATGTATTTAGCCGTATATATCTAGTAGGTATGCGTTGTATCAAACCGGCTGTATGTATCTAGTAGGTAGGTACAGAAAGAGAGAGAGAGAGAGAGAAAGAGAGAAAGAGAGAGAGAGAGTGAGAGAGAGAGAGAGAGAGAGAGAGACAGACAGACAGACAGACAGAGAGAGACAGAGACAGAGAGAAAGAGAAAGACGCCGCCACATATCCGAAAATCGTCACTCCAGCTAACCTACTTCCCCACCCTTTCCTACCTTCTATCTTACCACTACCCACCCACCTACCCAACCCCACTTACCTACCCACCCTACCCCTGCTTCCTTTCCTACCCGCTCTACTCCCGATTTACCCATTTCCTACCCACCCTCCCCCGCCCCCGTCAATCCTACGCTTCGCCATATCCTTTCAACCCCCTACCCTCCCCCTCCCTCACTTCCCCTCCCTTCCCCTTCCTTACCCCAACCCACCTCCCTTTCCCTCCCTTCCCCTCCCATCCCCTTCTCTCCCCTCCCCCCAACCTCCCTTTCCAACCCTCTACCCTCCCTTCCCCTCCTCAACCCACCTCCCCTTTCCATCCTTACCCCTACCTCCTTTCCCCTCCCTTACCCTCCCCTACCTCCCTCTCCCTTCCCCTCCCCTCACCCCCCACAACTCCCTCCCTTTCCTTCCCTTCCCTTACTCCCCCACCTCCCTCCACTCCTCCCTCTCCCTTCCCCTCCCTTCCCCTCCCTTCCCCTCCCTTCCCGCCTCCCCCCACCTCCCTTTCCCCACCCTCGGGCAAACAGGAAGTCGCACGTCCCCGAGATTTCCTCAAGACGCTCCCAACCTGTCGTGTAATGAGCGCCGGATGCCCTCCTTGGGGCACGCCGCGCCGCCCTCGGAACAGGTGCGCCGCCCGCCCGGTTCCTCTGCCGGGGCGGATGGGGCGGGGGGGGGGGGGGGTGCTATGTGTGTGTGTACGTGTGCGCGAACATATACACACACACACATATATAGATAGAGAGAGAGAGATAGATAAACATATACAAACACACATACACATTTATATGTGTGTGTGTTTGTGTAGATAGATGGTTACATATGTCTCTCTCTTTCTCTCTCTCTCTCTCTCTCTCTCTCTCTCTCTCTCTCTCTCTCTCTCTATATATATATATATATATATATATATGTGTGTGTGTGTGTGTGTGTGTGTGTGTGTGTGTGTGTGTGTGTGTATACATACATACATACATATATATATATATATATATATATATATATATATATATATATATATATATATATATATATATATATACTTGTGTGTGTGTGTGGCTAGATACATACATACATAGGCATCTATCTATCTATCTCTCTATATATATGTATATATAGGTATATATATGTATGTATGTGTGTGTATATATACATGTGTGTGTGTGTGTGTGTGTGTGCATATATATAGATAGATCGATTAATATAAATGAATTTAAGATCGTTATGACGCTACTCAAATCAGCGAAATTCGAATCAAATAACATGACAAAGGTTGAAATAAAGACAAAAAAAAATATCCGAGTCCCATGACCCCAACCTTCCCACACAAAAGAAATCGTAAAAAAATGAAAAAACAAGAAAAGAAGAGAAGAAGAAGGGAGATCCGAACTGCAGAAGTGTCATTAAAGTCATCCATATGTGCGCAGATCCACCAGTGACGTCAGAGCGTGAGACAAAAAAAAACAAATGAGAACCTTTGATTATACGATCATCCTGATGGCGGGAAAATTAAAAAAAAAAAGTGTGGGGTAACCATATCCTTGATTTAAACATATGCGCTATTAATAAGAGGATGGATAACGAGGGATATAAAAAAAATAATGGAAAGGTTTTAAAAAAAAGAAGAATGGAAGGGGAAAATGGAGGGTCAAAAAACCGTTATTCTAACCGCCAAATTTGAGACAAGAAGACCCATTGTTATATAATTGTTCTTTCGAGAGTGACTTTCCCAGACCTCGGCCATTTTATTTCCCTGTTTTATGTGTCCCATTATGTTTATATGCATGACTTGATTCGCTGTAAGAACATGGAAAATAGCATTTACAGCTCCGATTTTTCTGTCATTCCTTGAGAGAAATTTTGACCCCGGAAGACACTCTGAGTATTTCTTATGTCTGTCTTTTGGTTTCTATTTTTCCATTCGTTTATTTTTATTTTTGTTTTCCTCTCTCTTTCTCTCTCGTTCTCTGTCTGTTTCTCTCTCTCTCTCTCTCTCTCTCTCTCTCTCTCTCTCTCTCTCTCTCTCTCTCTCTCTCTCTCTCTCTCTCTCTCTCTCTCTCTCTCTCTCTGTCTCTCTCTCTCTCTCTCTCTCTCTCTCTCTCTCTCTCTCTCTCTCTCTCTCTCTCTCTCTCTCTCTCTCTCTCTCTCTCTCTCTCTCTCTCTCTTCCCCTCTCTCTCTCTGCCTCTCTCTCTCTCTCTCTGCCTCTCTCTCTCTCTGCTTCTCTCTCTCTCTCTGCCTCCTTGCCTCCCTCCCTCTCTCTCTTTTTCTTATTTTCTCTTTCTCTCATTTTCTCATTCTCTCATTGTCTCTTCTCAATCTCTCTTTCTTCCTTCTCTTTCTCTATCTTCCTCTCATCAATGCATCTTTTCGTCCGTCTCCTTTCCATTCAGTTATATTTTGTCGTTTTTGTTTTCTTTCGTTTCCCGTTTTTATTCTCACTATTTTCTTCTCTTCTATTTTGTTCGTCATCCGTCTTTCCCTCTTCCTCTCTCAGCTGTTGTTATCGATCTTATTGTTATTATAAAGGTGATTGTAACAAGCCTGATGATATGATTGTAATATCAGTAAGTCTGTCATAATTATCAATGAAATATGATCATATAGAACACAAGACATAAATAACTTCATCTGTGTGTGTGTCAGTGGACATTAGTTTGTTTATGTTATGTGTGAATGTTCATATGCGTTCTAGTTTATGTCTGTGTATGGGTGTGTCCGTATGTGTGTGTGTTTGTTTATATTTTCATGTGTGTCTCTGTCTGCCTGTCTGCCTGTCTGTGTGTTTGTGTGTGTATGTGTGTGTGTCTGCCAACCTGTCCATAAGTTCGTTTATGTTATGTGTGAATGTGCATGTGCGTTCTAGTTTATGTCTGTGTATGGGTGTGTCCGTATGTGTGTGTGTTTGTTTTTATTTTCATGTTTGTCTCTGTGTGCCTGTCTGTGTGTTTGTGCGTTTGTCTGTGCGTCTGTCTGTCTGTCTGTCAACCTGTTCATGCGAACGTGTATGCGTGTTCGTATGTGTGTGTTGCTTCATGTTTTTATGCGTGTCTCTATCTGCCTGTCTGTCTGTCTTTTTGTGTGTCTGTGCGTCTGTCTGACTGTCTGTCTGTCAACCTGTCCATGCGAACTTGCATGCGTGTTCGGACCTACTTATGCAAATATGTGCGTGTCAACTTGATTGAGTATACAAGTGTCTTCATCTACCCGTATGCCTCTATGTTTAATATTTACAGCCATGTTTTAACCTCCATATGTATGTATAATCGCCCTCACGTGTTATAGGCATGTGTATTATCCCGCCCGTATGCCTCCATGTATAATATTTACAGCCATGTTTTAACCTCCATATGTATGTATATTCGCCCTCACATATTATAGGCAGGTTATATTTGTTACAGCCATGTTTTAACGCCCATATGTATGTATATTCGCCCTCACGTGTTATAGGCATGTGTATTATCCCACTCTACACATTCTCACGAGCGTGTGTGTATACATGCAGGTGGCGCTGTGATGATTCACTCATTATTAATGATGATGATACTTCTTGTGGGGGAGGGAGGAACAGGTGGGGGTTGGGGGAGGGGTACGTGAAGGAGCCTGGGAAACAGAGAGAATCATTTAAGGACTTCATTATAATGATGATTTCGTTAGCGACGGTTTGCAGGTGGGGCGTGAGATGGGGAGGAGGGGGAGGGAGGAAGGGAGGGGAGAAGAGGAAGTGGAGTAGGAGGATGAAGGAGGAGAGGAGAGAGGAGAAGAGGAAAAGGAGGAAGGAAGGAAGAAGGAAGAGGAGTAGGAGGATGAAGGAGGGGGAGGGAAGGAGAAGAGAGGAAGGGAGGAGAAGGGGAAGAGGAGTAGGAGGATGAAGGAGAGGAGAGGGAAGGAGGAAGAGGGAGAGAGGAATAGGAGGATATGAGGAAGAGAGGAAGAAGGAAGATGGACGGAAGATGAAAAGAGATGAGGAAAGACGAGGAAAAAGGAAACATGACAAGAGAGAAGAGTAAGAGGAAAGAACAGATGATAAATAAAACCACAGGAGCTTAAATAATAATAATAATAATAATATAAAAAATGAAACGCAGGAAAACAAAGAAACGGAAAGAGGGGAAGAACAGAGAAGAGAGAGAGAGAGAGAAAGAGAGAGAGAGAGAGAGAGAGAGAGAGAGAGAGAGAGAGAGAGAGAGAGAGAGAGAGAGAGAGAAAGAAAGAAACGGAAAGGGGGAAGAACAGAGGAAGGGAAAGGAAGAAGGCGAGAGAAAGAGAGAAAGAGAGAGAGAGAGAGAGAGAGAGAGAGAGAGAAGAGAGAGAGAGAGAGAGAGAGAGAGAGAAAGAAAGAAAGAGAAAGACAGAGACAGAAACAGAGAGAGACAAAGAAACGGAAAGAGGGGAAGAACAGAGAAGAGAGAGAGAGAGGGGAGAAGGGAGGGGCAGCAGCAAGGACCGTGGGAAACGTTCTAGCGGCGACAGCGTGTGCAGGTGGTGCCGCTGCCTCCGCCGCTCTGCCTCCGCGTCGCCTGTTAACCGGATATCGACTTCTCTCAGGCCGGAGACGCGGTTCGGAGGCGGCGCCGGGGTGTAGGCCTGTCTGTCTTGCTGTCTGTCTGTCTGTCTCTTTCTGTCTGTCTGTCTGTCTGTCTGTCTGTCTGTCTGTCTCTCTCTCTCTCTCTCTCTCTCTCTCTCTCTCTCTCTCTCTCTCTCTCTCTCTCTCTCTCTCTCTCTCTCTCTCTCTCCCTCTCTCTTTCATTAAAGTGAAGTTATCGATGTTTATATTATAGATGAAACTAAACTTTTAAAAATGCGTAATAAATGCATTTGGTCTCAGAACACACTTGGACTTGTTATATATTCTCCTCCTATTCAGATTGTCAGTTCCTCATTTTCATTCTTTTCTTTCCCTCTTTCTTTCTTCTTTCTTTCTGTATTTCTTTGTTTCTTTCTTTTTTTCTTTCTTTCTTCCTTTCTTTCTTTCTTCTTTATTTATCCTCTCTTTCTTTCTTTCTTTTTCTTCTTTTCTTTTTCTTTCTCTTTTCTTTCTTTCTTTCTGACTGTCTCTTTCGGATACTTTATCTATTTGTGTGTATTATTGTAGTCTTAATTTCTTATCTTTTTTCCCTTGTACGAGATTCTCTCTCCGTTTCTTATTTTCGCAGTATTAATAACAACGATACTGATGACATGATAATAATGATAATAATAATAATAATAGTATTGATAATGATAATTATGATAATCGTAATCATGATTATAATAACTGAGATCATGATTGCTAAGTAAACAATGAAAAATAAAAGTGAATATGTATTTTCACGCTAAATACATTAGTTCTACGTAAAAAAAAATCACTCATTGTATACGTAAAATATCTTCACAAAAACAACAAAGAAAATTACCACAAACGATACGCAAAACAAATAATAATGATAATAATAATAAGTGATGATAATGATAATAGTAATGATAATAATAACAGTAATGATAATAGTAATAGTAATAATAATCATAATGAAAATAATTATCATATTAACAATGATGATAATAATGATAATAATAATAATAATAATAATAATAATAATAATAATAATAATAATAATAATAATAATAATAATAATAATAATAATAATAGTACACAATGATAATAATAATAATAATAATAATAATAATAATAATAATAATACACAATGATAATAATGATAATAATAGTACACAATGATGATAATGATAATAAATACGTCTTTAAAATATCCGAAAATCACCACACACTCGACACGTAACCGAAAAACCTTCACTTCCTAACGAGGAAAATGGCCACACACACTTTAACGTAAAAATCCTTTCGTTATTTTTCCAGCGAGCGTTTCCCAGCGTTGTAATTTCTTGCCGCACAGTCGCCGGTCATATCCGTTGTAATGGCAACTGCATCTATTAAAACAAATGGTCGCATTTATCTTTTAACTGGAGCGCTGTGTGTGTGCGGGGGAGAGAGGGGTGGGGTAGGGGGAGAGGGAGAGGGAAGGGAGGAGGGAAAATGGGTGTGTAGGTGCGTGTGTGGGTGTGTGTGGGCGTGTGAGTGTGTGTGGGAGTGTGTGTGTGTGTGTGTGTGTGTGTACGTGTGTGTGTGTGTGTCTATATATATGTGTATATGTGTGTGTGTGTTACTACAATAAATCTAGTTTGTGTATTGTGGGTTTTTCGACCGTGTGTGTGTGTGTGTTTGCATGTGTGTGTGTGTGTGTGTGCATGTGTGTGTAGATGGACTAAATTTAAAAGGAATAAAAATAAAGTTCAGATGAACAGGGGGGAATCGGAGAATTTCAAGAGAGGAAGAGAAATATATTAGAAAGAAGAAAGAAATGAATAATCACGATTTAAAGCGGGGGAGGGGGGGGGTAGAGGGGT
This sequence comes from Penaeus vannamei, assembly GCF_042767895.1. Classification (NCBI taxonomy): domain Eukaryota; kingdom Metazoa; phylum Arthropoda; class Malacostraca; order Decapoda; family Penaeidae; genus Penaeus; species Penaeus vannamei. The sequence continues at coordinate 28,770,209 of NC_091583.1, read as the reverse complement.
ATGAAGAGTAGTTAGAGTTGCAGGGAGGGGGAGGGGGGAGGGAGGAGGGGGGAGGGGCGCAGTAGATGAATGGCGGTTAAATTGAGCTAAACACTTTTATTAACAGATACACATGGATGAACACGTACTCTCGCCATGTAGACTAATTCTGACGCACATACATACATACATACATGCAGTACAAACATACAAACATACAGTTTACTTTCTCTCGTAATTTCGGTAATAAATATTAGGCAGTTTATCAAAAATATATGCAGTTCCTTTCGTGAAATTCCACATGTTCTGGGAATACTTATAGCTAATATAGATTCGTTTTAAATTACCTAAAAAAAATAACTATCAATAATAATGACCATTAAGACTATCAGATATCTTTCGATTTATAATTGACTATATATTCAGTTTTATTTTACGTATGATAGCAAAATTTTGCTAACATCATTAGCAATGTTCTTTTGTTATACGAATTCCATTTTTTACATTTTGTTGAATAGTATAAATTGTTTCTTTGTTTTGCCACGGATAGACGTAAAGACTTAATGTTGTATAGAGAATATAGGTAATATTTTTTTTTTTCAAATCTTGTAATGTATATAAACAGACAGATATATTTATAGACAGAAAGATAGCTCGATAACTGGATATACGAATATGTACAAACGCATGCTCAGATATATGGATAGATAATTAGTTTTAATGTAATGCATGAAGTTAAAGAAAGTAAGAATACGGATATTAAGAAGATTGGAACCTTACATTTTTCGCGTTTATCATTTATGTTATAAAATTTAGATTTTCACTTTGATTTGTATCTTTGTTTTACTTTTTCGTGAAAGTATATCTAACGTGTAGTATTCAGTCTTGGAGAATATATTATTCATTAAGTAAGCTTATTATTTTTAGTATTGTTGATGAATCAATTCAAATTTTAAAAATAAGATCAATATAAGCAATCATATCAATGTATAAAGATAGTCATAGTTGATATTAATTAATTTCTTTACATGCTTTAAAAACGGATATTATACACATAGTCTAATCATGTATTTAGTTATAGCGATACAATTATTGATTCTGAATATGAATTTGGAGAATATTATAAAAAGCAAAACCTTTTATTCGAGTTGATAATGGTTGAAAATGTGTAATTCGGATAAGCCGTTTCATTCCATAATCGAAAATAGAAGCACTGAGAGAGCGCATACCTCCGCCAAGGCAATAGGATCACTGATGCAAAAAATGTATATATTCACACTTGAATTATTATTAAATCCCATTCTCCGGTAATTAAATTCAAGCAAATTTTGGTGTGTATATATATATATATATATATATATATATATATATATATATATATATATATATATATATATATATGTGTGTGTGTGTGTGTGTGTGTGTGTGTGTGTGTGTGTGTGTGTGTGTGTCTATCAAATTTAAGCAATTTAGGCATTAATTGTAAAGTAAACGTTAAATTGGAGAATTTTATTAACTGCTGTTAATTTTTTTAACGAATTGATTTCATCGAACACTGTTGATGAAGTATGCATTCTCTCTCTCTCTCTCTCTCTCTCTCTCTCTCTCTCTCTCTCTCTCTCTCTCTCTCTCTCTCTCTCTCTCTCTCTCTCTCTCTCTCTCTCTCTCTCTCCTCTCTCTCAATATGTAAGCCAATGACTCTGAATTCTTGTAATGCTTGTCATTCTTTATAATTTAAGTGCTGTATCTAATTTTGAATATTATTGTACCTAAGCTTTGTATAATGAATTGTGAGCCCGCACAGGGACTTATTAAGTAAGGGTGAGGATAACCTAAGTTACCTCATCCTTTTGAGATGTAATCTTACTTTTGTCTCAATAAACGTGTCAAAGTCAAAAGTCTCTCTCTCTCTCTCTCTCTCTCTCTTTCTCCCTCCTTCTCTCTCTCTCTCTCTCTCTCTCTCTCTCTCTCTCTCTCTCTCTCTCTCTCTGTCACACACTCATTATTATTGTTATTATTTCTAGTATTATTATTATTACCATTTTCCTAGCCGTCCCCTAAAATATTAATTTGTACTAAATTCATTGCAGTTTCAGCATGCAACCAAAAACATAACCACCTTGTCGAAAATAATTACAATTCCTGGACGCCCTGAGGAAGAAATCCAAAGTAAATGGTTAATTTTCTGGTGATGTAGAAGTCATAGTGGTTATATTCATTTCTATTGAATGCTGTCTCGGGTGGCGTTTAGCTGTCTGATTCTCACAAGATTTTTATCAGTGAGAGTGGAAGATAGATAAAGAGATTTATCCGTATAGATAGATTTGTCATGGATAGACGCATAGAATTACTGATGTATAGAGATTAGATAGAGAGTATATACAATCGTTAAAGGCTTTCTTGTGATGCATATAAACAGACAGATAAAGGTATAAACAGAAAGATGGGTCGATACTTAGGTAGGCGAATATAGACAAATGCTTAATCATTTAGATAAATGCATAAAATCGAAAAATGCATAAATAAATAGACAGGTAAATGGATAAAGAAGCAGATGAATACTGATAAAAAAGGGGGATGAGGAGTTGTATGGTTGAGTGAGTAAAAACTTATATTAACAAATAAACAAGTGTAAGCATGCACTTTTAACATGTACACTGAGTGCATACACATACACATTACTAGTATTTTTCATTTGCTATTCCAAACAACTTCGTTTTTTGTTTGTTTGCTTGCTTGTTTGGTCTATATATTATAACTGACTATAGCTAGATGCATAGATATATATAGATGGGTAGATCAAAATTCTTTCGACAGATAATTGTATTGACAAATTAATAGATGTATGAATAGATTGATTATTAGATATTTAGAAAATTGGTTTTAATGCTATGATATGATTACAATCTTAAAACATTATTCACAAGTTTGCCTTTTATGTTATAAAAGTTCTCTACTTTAATTTGTTTCTTTGCTATGTTTTTTTCACGAAATTGTTTGTAACGTCTTGTCTTCAGTCTTGGTGAATATAGTGTTTGTTGTTATTATATTTTCAAATTCAACGTCCATATAGAAATTTTTGAAATGATTAAAATGTAACCTTGATTATAAGTATTAGAATATCTTTGAATTTAAAACAGTAATATCCTCAAATGCATTAAATTTGGATATTCTACACCTGGTCTTATCATGTATTTAGTTTTAGCGATACAAACATTAATTGTAAACATGTGATTGATAAACATTTTCAACCAGTTAATAATGGATGATGTGTAAAGGGGGTGTCACACTAGCACAATTTCCGTGGTTATTTTACGTTTCCTTGTTTTTTTGTTTTTTGTTTTTTTCTCGCTACCGCTTGTATTTTGGGTGAATGCGATAAAATCCAGTCAAACGATAATTATCGTTTTCGCTTGTAAGTTTCCGTGGTCTTTTTTCGTTCAAATGATAAGCTATAATAGATAATCGTTAATGTAAAAAAAATAATAAAAAGTATTTATGATACAAAACGATTCAAAAAGACAGTCTAAACTTTATATAATATTATAAAATTGACAAAATTCTCTCTTGTATTTAATAAAAACAGATACAAGTTTATAACTGGCTACTCGCCTGTTTATTTACATTTGCCCCCGTCAGCTGACTAGATGAGAGTAGCGAGAATACGCCCTTATTGAACCTTATTCATTCGTTGTTTCGCATTAAATCGTCGCCACATAGCCAGAATAACGTCCATCATCGCCAGAGCCTGTGCGGGGGGTTGAACCCATCTTTCTGTGTTTAGAATTTTGGTCGAACTGTTTCCGTGGTTCTCATCGCTAGTGTGACTGCGCGAGCCAAAATGACCACGATGTCCATGGTGCCAACGGAAAAGTAATGCGGAAAAAGTGCTAGTGTGACACGGCCTTAACACAGGTAAGCCGTTTCATTTTATATTCGAAATAACTGTAAACTACCTTCCCGCAGCTTA
>NC_091583.1:28761260-28763760 GCF_042767895.1 Penaeus vannamei | reverse complement strand
ATTTTGTTATGTGTGCTGTGGACGGAGTCAAATTCTCGAATACAATTTCAAACTCGCTTAATCAAACGTATAGTTGATAGTCATATAATGAGTGCTGTCTCGGGTAACACTGAGCAGCCAGTTGGTATTACACAAGATTTTTGTGAGTGGGATAGAGAGAGAGAAGATAGATAAAGATATTGATGTATAGACTGATTTGTCATGGATACACTTGTAGACTTGATAGAGGTATATGCAATATTGGAAAAAAATTGTGATTGATTTACATGGACAGACAGAAAAATAGGTCGATAATTGGGTGAACGAATATAGATAAATGCATACTCAAATAGATAAATAATTAGGCAGACATGCATGAATAGACAAACTGATTGAGACAGATATAGGTAGATAAACATAAATAAATGTAGACAAATAATGTGTGAACAAATTTATAAGTATAAAGAGAAAATAATTCATTACCTGCTAGACCAATAAATCAAAAATAAAGATGAGATTATTCCAGACACGGAGACATAAATAAATTGCAAAAAGATCTGTAAACATGATAGATAGAGAGATTTGATAGCAATAGAAAAGTCTATGAAAAATATAAGCAGGTGGTTCCCATTTTATTGTTATTAAGGACCGCTAGAAAGAAGAGCGGTGGGTGGGGGCAGTGGAAGGAACTGAAACAAGAGAGATAGACATACTTGAAAGATTAGGAGTGAAGGAGTAGAGTAGAAAATGGGTGAGAGGTATAAAAAGTTGCTAAGGCTAAAGTGGGGGGGGGGATTGGGGAGAGGTGCTGTAGTTAAATTGAGCTATACACTTATATTAGTAGATATACAGTATGTGACTACGTTATCTCATCATGTAGACTGATTTTAGCACATCATGTAGACTGATTTTAGCACACATAAATAGAAACTTTACAAACTTTCACTTAATATTCGTAACAGCCTCGTATTTTTCTAGGTGTGTGTGGTCATCAAATAAAGTTAGTTAAACCAAATTTGCTTTCTTGTTTCGTTTTGCACTTCAAGGGCACATAACTGAGGACATATAGGTAGGTATAGATAAAATGCATAAATGTAGATATATAAAAATGCATAAATGTGAAGATAAATTAAGATTTGTGATTTGATTTAATGATATATTATGCATAATCATAAATGTAAGTACAAAATGTGAAAATTACCAACCTTGTCACACTGACTTTTGCTAACGTTTGCAATATCAATTTGTTCACAATTACTGAAGTCCTACGATTTTTTTTTTTTTTTTTTTTTTTTTAAGAAACCTATACGTGATTGTTAACTTTGTTGTTGAGTATAGTTCAATTTGTTTTACTCCTTACTGAAAATATGGGTCATGGAGAAAATATAATCTTACCAAACCACTTTTCTGTTTGTTTACTAAGCATGTTCAGCTTTTTAAAACAATGTGCAAAATATAAGCCAAGTTAATGATGTTATAATTAAAGTAAATTGATTACCCACTTCTCTCCAGGAATGCAATACTGACATTATTCAAGTAGTTTGTATACTTATGAATCTAGTTTTAGGAATTAAGTCCATAATTGTAAAATAAACATGAGACTGAAGAATTTAATTGTAAAAAAAAAACAAATCACTTTTTATATGAGTTGATAATATATAATACAGATCAGCTGTTTCATTTTACATTCGAAATAACCGTAAATAGTTTACCTGCTTATGCTTAAAACTATGAAAATGTGTTTTTATTGTTAAAGAATTAATTTCATCGAATACATTATTCATTATTGATGAAGCTTGCATTCTCTCTCTCTCACACACACACACACACACACACACACACACACACACACACACACACACACACACACACACACACACACACACACACATTATTTTATGATCATTATCATAACTCTCAGATATTTATTTGCACGAAATTCATTGGAGTTTTAGTTGGATTTAATTATATATTCGATCTCCTCAAAAACTAAAATTCCTGGACGCTTTAAGGAAAAACGCTTATTATAAATTGCTCATAGTGGATAGAGTCATATTAGTATTGAATGTTGTCTCGAGTGGCTTTTAGCGGCCAGTTTAGTCACAAGATTCTTGTATGTGACTGGAATAGAGGGAGATAGATGGAGAGATTGATGTATACATAGATCTGCTACGGATAGACGTATGGACTTAATGATGTTGAGAAAGTATATGCAATAATTAACGACTTTGTGGTGTATATAAACAGACATGTAAGTGTATAGACAGAAATATTAATCAGTAAGTAGAAGAATATAGATAAACGCATTCTGAGATATATAGACAGATAAATGGATAAACAGGTAGATGAATATGGCTATAGGTAAACAGATAAATAAATGTACTGACAGATAATTCGTGAATAAATTGATAAGTATAAAGAAACATCAATCCATTGCCAGTTAATCAATAAACTAAAAGATATAGATGAGTAGTCTATTGTAAAGACAGACATAAAAAAGTTTGCTGAATGATCTATAAAC
>NC_091583.1:28749714-28752214 GCF_042767895.1 Penaeus vannamei | reverse complement strand
TAAATGATTGTATCAAAGAAAACGTGTCTTGACATTTCCGTTTTCTCCTCAGATGTAAACAAACCCAAAGGGAGGGACGTTTGAGGTAATCTCCTGTGGTAATTCGAGAGAAAAATCCCTGATACTATTGTCTGTCGTCGCGTATATGGTGAAGTAAGAGTTCAGGGGATATGATGATAATTATATGGTGATTTCGTATGCGTAATATCCACTAATATTTCTATTAGGGTGAGAAAGGGCGATAACATCTGGCGACACCTGTTCATGCGTTGGGAATATTGCCAAAAGGTAACTAACGAAACCGGTATTTTTTATCTTATTGTATTTAATATAGAAAATCTCTCAAAGGTAAAATCGGTTAGGATTATTAACATAGCCTCGCGCTGGCTACTGACACTCCTGCAAAGGCTAATTAGTCTTTGTCATGCTTATATTACCGTCCTTGTATGATGGTGCTTGCAGACCTCCATGAAAGAAGTCCAAGTGCTTTTTATGTTACTGTAATCTAGTAAAGGGTTGTTGGTCTTTGGTGCCGTGCAAAATGTAAAGGCTGCTGCGAACACTTGACACTTCGCTCAATTGCATAGATTGCAGGTTTTACAGGCAGTATGTTTCAAGTTGATCTGGATAGAACACAGCCAAAAATCTCTCATAAAATCACATTTTAAAAGCTATTTTGGGATAATTAATGAGATTTATCAGATGATTTCATATTATTTTGTAGTGTCTCATATTAAATAAGATTTTTTCCCATAAAATTTCAAGGGTTATATTTAGAAGACACTTGTCAATAACTTTCAAAAAGAGAAAATTTTCCCATGAATATATTGATTACTTTCCTATTGCAACAAACTTACAATCATCTGTGATAGTAACAATATCAGGCAATCACCATGACCTGTACATTTTGCCATATGCCAAAACCATCAAACTTCCACCCTTTATATTCTCAGATCATAGAGCTAGAATTAGTTCTTTTTGACTGTAAATCATCTGGGCAGTTTACCAACTCTGCCTTGCAAAGAATATATGTGATGAAGCGTTCCTGGCCGGTGTAATAGAGCCAGTGGGTTGACATGTTGAACATTCACTAATTATAGTTTTCAATATATATCTAGTTACAAGCAAACAGTACATTGGATCAATAGATCATTAAGATATTTTTCTTCTCTGTAACAGTTGTTGCACACAGGAAATAAACAAATAAACCTAATGACAATCTACCAAGCAATCATTGTGAGCGTCACACAAGCAAACCTTGATAAATAAGCCAATCGTATGATATCCTGGATAATTTGAATATACAAGTGAAATAGTGAAGCAATACGCAAAGGTTTCAGTGATGAATGTATTTATTGATTAGTATTCAATTAGTACCATAGCAAATCATAGCACATAGCATACACACAAATTGATTCCAATAACATGAAAACGGATAGACCATTTTCCATACATCCTGTGAATGATAGTAATGTGTGTATATATGATGTTATTCTTAAATCTTGATTATTTTTCAAAACATTGATTTACTTCAATTGATATAAGTGCTGTGAATTGTCTTTTAACAGGGGGCAAAGTCCTGGTCATGACAAATTTTGATTTTGCAAGCAGAAATGGTACTTAAGTGGGAAATAGCCACCATAGCTTCTGTGCACACCAGAAAACACTCATAAATACCTAACCAAAAATTTACTCATATTTTTCATTTTTCCACTTTCTTCTACTGTTTAATGACCCATTATATGGAATTATCTTCATATTTTCTTCCCCACCGAGAAGAAACTAGGATTTCCTTGGAGTAAACTTGAGTAACAGAAAATTAATTTAGGAGGGTGCTGTTTTGAGGTCAAGAATCATGATATCTTATTTTTCTTTTACTTTATAAATTTAATAATTATTTTACTTTTGATTGGTGTCAGCTTTGTCATTGAAGACAGATGTTTTAGAATTCATGAATCTTTTTCTTCCAACCACTCTTGATGTTGCACTCTATGTATGTCCAAAACTATAGTTACATCATAATTCTTTATATTTCTTTTATTTCTAAAAAGCAGAAAAACTTTGCATAGGAGACAAGTTCAGCGAAATCGTATTATTTCTCATTATATAAGATTTATATATACTCTTTAGTGTTCTAATACATATTTTAGTTCACATGATACTCATTGTGCATCTTACTTAGGTCCCTCTGTAATCTACCTTGGGTGATTCTGCAATGTTTATTGTGCGAAGTTAATTTAGTGGTGCTGATTTAGTGGTGCTAATTTGTACTGCTATAAAGTTAATGAACTAGATAGTAAGAAAGCTAATATGTATGCTGATATCCTCAATTATGAAATATTGTCATGTAAGTTTTGTTACCATTATAGAGCAACAAAAGCAGAAGGAATAAATGGTCTTTAAAGTCGTAGTTGATGACAACGTTGGCCTTGTTTTGCAAGAAATGATTATCACTCAACATAAGTGACATGAAGTATAATTAGATTTCACTTTTTGTGTG
>NC_091583.1:28717214-28744714 GCF_042767895.1 Penaeus vannamei | reverse complement strand
TCACTTTCCACCTCCTTGACTCTCTCCTCTCCCCTTTTCCTCCTCCTTCCTTCTCTTTTCTCCCTCCTCTCTATGTCTCCTTCGTTCTTCTTCCAGCCTTTACCCATTCTGTCCTCATTTCTTCTCCCTCCATCTCCCTTTCTTCTCTCCCTGCCTTTACTCCTTCCCTCATTTCTTCTCCCTCCCCCTCCCTCCCCTCCCCCCTCTCCCCTCCATACCTCTCCGTCCTTTCCGTCCAGACTCATCCTAACCCTGATTACTTCCTCCTTCCTCCACCCCACCCCCACTCCCCACTTACAAACTGTCTCTCATCTCCCCTCTACTCCTCACGCCCTAACCTCACCTCACTCCCCACAACCTGTAACCCTTTCCACCCCCACGCCCACATTCTATCCACCCACCCCCCCCTCAACCTCACCTCCCCTTCACCCCCACTCCCACCCCACCCACCCCTCCCACTCCACTCTGTCCTCCCACTCCCCCCATGCCCACCCCCATCCCCACCCCCACGACCACCTCCCACCCCCCCATTTCACCCCCCTCCCCCACGACACTCCCCTGGCCTCCTCACCCCCTCCACCCCACACACACCATATCAAGTGTCGATAATCCGGGAATCTTTGCGAATTATCCGCCCGGACGACAAGCCACGTATCCTGCTTGGTCGTCCGTGTTCGTGAGGGGGAGGGGGGAGGATAGGGAGGGGAGAGGGGGTGGGTGTAAGGGGAGAGGGGGAAGGTTGGTAAGGGGGAAGGTGGAGGAGGGGGTGAAGGATGGAAGGGGGGGGGGGGGTTGTGGGTAAGGGGGAAGGATGGGGGGGGAAGGATGGAAGGGATGGGAGGGGAGGGGGGGGAAGGGATAGGAGGGGGGAGGGGGTATGGATGGGTGTAAGGGGAGGGAGGGGGCAGTGGGTAAGGTGTGGGGAGGGGGGAAGGATGGAAGGGGAGGGGGGTTGGGTGGGTGGCAGGGGAAGATGGAAGGGGAGGAGGAGCTGGGGGATTGATTTCTTCTTATTCTTCTCTCTCCTTTTCTAGTTTTTTTAGGATGGGTGGGAGGAAGGGGGTTTCTTTGTTTGTTTTGGGGGATTTCTAAATTTTTCTTCTTTTCCTTTTTTTGGGTCTCTATTTGTATTTCGCTATTTCTCTCTTTCTTGTTTTTGCTCTTTCTCTATTTCTCTTTCTTTTTTTCTCTTCTTTTTTTCTTTCTTTCTTTCTTTCTCCCATTCTCTCTGTCTGTCCCTCTATCTCTCTCTCTCTCTTTCTGTCTGTCCTTCTTTCTCTCTCTCTCTCTCTCTCTCTCTCTCTATCTTTGATTCTCTCTCTCTCTTTCTCTTTCTTTCTTTTTTTCTCTCTTTCTCTTCTCTTCTCTTCTCTCTCTCTTTCTTTTTCTCTTTTCTCTCTCCCTCTCTGTCTCTCTCTCTCTATTTATTTCTATTACTCTCTCTCTCTCTCTCTCTCTCTCTCTCTCTCTCGCTCTCGCTCTCGCTCTCTCTCTCTCTCTCTCTCTCTCTCTCTCTCTCTCTCTCTCTCAATTTATTTCTATTACTCTCTCCCTCTCTCTCTCTCTCTGCCCTCCCTTCTCTTCTCTCCCTCTCTTGCCCTCCATCTTGCCATTCATGCCTCCCTTTTACCTTCCCACCTTCCCTCCTTCTTCCCTTCCCCCTTCCCTCCCTCCTTCATGCCATTCTTCCCTCCTCCTTTCCCTTTCTCCCCCTCCCTCGTTCCTCCATGCCATTCCTCCTTCCTTCTTTCCCTCCCTCGCTCCCTCCCTCCCTCCCTCTCTTTCTCCTCCATGTCATTCCTCCTTCCTTCTTGCCCTCCCTTTCTCCCTCCCTCCCTCCCTCCCTCCTGCATGTCATTCCTCCTTGCTTCTTGCCCTCCCTCCTATCCTCCCTCCCTCCCTCCGCCACATTACGGCCCCAGGATGACCAGGAACCTCCCCAGGTGTCAGGTGACTCTGGCGCCGAATCTCTCACGCTCTCAGGTGTCATCCAGGTGAGAGGGGGAGGGGGGATGGGGGGGGGGTAGGGGAGAGGGGGGGAGGGGAAGGAAGGGGAGGAGGAGGAGGGAAAGGGGATGGAGGAAGGGGGCTGGAGGAGGAGGGAAAGGGGAAGGGAGGGGATGGAGGAGGGGTATGGAGGAGGGAAAGGGGAAGGAAGGGGAGGAGGGAAAGGGGAGGGATGGGAAAAAGGAAAGGAAAGGGAAGAGGGCTGGTGGATGGAGGAGGGGGGAGAAAATGGGGGTTGAGGAGAGAGGAAGAGGGGAAAAGGGGAGGGGAAGAGGGATGGGGAGGGTAAGGGGAGAGATGGGAACGAGGAGAGGGGGAATTGGGGGAAGGGAGGGGAAAGGAGGGGTAAGGTAGGAGGAAGAGGGGAAGGAGGAGGAGAAGGGAAGGAGTGGAGAGGGAGGTAGAAATTCGGGAAGGTAGAGAATCGGGAAAGATGGAGTAGGAGAAGAAGGAAGGGGGAAAGGTGAGAGGATCGAGAAGCAAGCAGCCGAGAAGGAGGAAGAGGAGAAGAAGGAAAGAGGAAGGAGTGGAAAGGAAGAGGAGATAAATACAGGAGGGGGAAGTAGAGGGCGAAGAAGACGATAAGGGGAGCGAGAAGGAGGAAAGGGAAGAGGAGGAGGTTGGGTAGGAGGTTGAGGGGAGGCTTAAAATAGTGATGGTGGGGGTGAGTCATAGAAGAGGGGGGAGGGGGAAGGAGAAGCAGAAGCAGAGGGAAGGGGAGGAGGAGCGAGAAGCAGGAGGAGTGGAGGAGGGAGTGAGGGGAGGAAAGGGCAGGGGAGGAGGGGAAGGGGTGGAGGGGAGGAAAAGAGAGGGGGAGGAAGGGGTGGGGGAGGGGTGAGAGTTGTGAATCCGCTGTCCAGGTGTTGTGATATTTGATTGCCTGCAGGATGTACGCAGAGGGGGAGGAAGGAGTGAAGGGGAGGAGAGGGGAGTTGGGGGAACCGGGCTGCTGTCCAGGTGTTGTGGGATATTTGATTTGCTGGCAGGATACGCAAGGATTATCTGTTTTTTTTTTTTTTTTTTTTTTTTTTTTTTTTGTCTCTAAAGGCTGGGGTTCGAAAGTTCATGCCATCGGTGCTTCTTTAAGTGTCTCTCTCTATCTATCTATCTATCTATCTATCTCTCTATCTATCTCTCTATCTATCTATCTAAGATAGAGGGTATATTTTGCTCTCTCTCTCTCTCTCTCTCTCTCTCTCTCTCTCTCTCTCTCTCTCTCTCTCTCTCTCTGCTCTCTCTCTCTCTCTCTCTCTCTCTCTCTCTCTATTTTGTCTTTTTGTTCAGTATATTTTACTCTCTCTCTCTCTCTCTCTCTCTCTCTTCTCTCTCTCTCTCTCTCTCTCTCTCTCTCTCTCTCTCTCTCTCTCTCTCTCTCTCTCTCTCTCTCTTTGTATTTGTGTTAAGTATATTTTACTCACTCTCCCTCCCTTCCTTCCTTCCTTCCTCTGTCTCTCGTCCTCCCTCCCTCTCTCCCTCCTTCCTTTCACTCTCTCCCTCTTCCTCCCTTCTCTCTTTTTCAAGCGTAACTCTGAAATCCTTATTCCAGAACCCCGTCTGACCTCCCAGATCCCCAGCCGAACCCCACGGACCCCCAGCCGGGCACCATGGACCCCCAGCCGGACCCCATGGACCCCCAGTCGGACCCCACGGACCCCAAGCCGGGCACCATGGACACCCAGCCAGGCACGACGGACCCCCAGCCAGGCACGACAGACCCCCAGTCGGACCCCATGGACCCCCAGCCAGGCACCATGGACCCCCAGGCGGAGTCCCGGTGGCGCGTGGCAGCGGTAGTGCCAGCGGCGGGCTGTGGGGAGCGCATGGCCCATGAGACGCCCAAGCAGTACCTGGAGGTGGGCTCTCTCTCTTTTTCTATCTCCCTCTCTCCCTCCCTCCTTCCATCTTTCCTTCTTTCCTTCCTTCCTTCCCTCCCTTCTTCCATCTTTCCCTCCTTCCCTCCCACCTTCCTTCCATCCCTCCTTCCTTCCAACCCTCCTTCCATCCCTCCTTCCTTCCTTCCTCCCTTCCTTCCTTCCTCCTCCCACCTTCCTTCCTTCCTTCCCTCCCACCATCCTTCCTTCCATCCCACCTTCCTTTCCTCCCTCCCTCCCACCTTCCTTCCTTCCTTTCTTCCTTCCATCCTTCCTTCCATCCTTCCTTCCTTCCCTCCCAACCTTCCTTCCGTCCTTCCCCCTTTCCGTAAATTCCTCCATCTCTCCCTCTCCTTCCTACCTCCCTCCTTCCTTCCATCCCTCCCTCCCATCTCCCTCCCACCTTCCCCCCCCTTCCATCCCCTCCCACCTTCCTTCCATCCCCTTCCTTACCCCCCCTTTCCATCCTCCCTCCCACCTTTCCCTTTCCTCCCATCCTTTCCATCCCTCCCACCTTCCTTCCTTCCGTCCTTCCATCCTTCCTTCCTTTCCTTCCCTCCCACCATCCTTCCTTCCTTCCCTCCTTCCTTCTTTCCTCCTCCTTTCTTCCCTACTTCCTTCCTCCCACCCTCTTCCTTTCCTTCCTTCCTTCCTTACCACCTTTCCCTTCCACCCTTCCTTCCCTCCCTCCTTCCCTCCTTCTCTCCCTCCCACCTTTCCTTCTTCTATCCTTCCTTCCCTCCCACCTTTCCCTTTCCCCTCCCACCATCCTTTCTTCCATCCTTCCTTCCTTCCTCCCACCTTCCCTTCCCTCCCACCACTCTTCCTTCCCTTCCCTCCCTCCATCTCCTCCTTCCCTCTCCTTCCCACCTTCCTTTCCATACTCTCCTCCCACCTTCCTTTCCATCCTCCTCCTCCTTCCATCCTTCCTTCCCTCCCACCTTCCTTCCCTCCCTCCCACCTTCCTTCCTTCCGTCCTTCCCTCCCACCTTCCTTCCTTCCCTCCCACCTTCCTTCCCTCCCACCTTCCTTCCCTCCCACCTTCCTTCCATCCTTCCCTCCCATCTCCCACCTTCCCTCCCACCATCCTCCCTTCCTTCCTTCTTTCCACCTCCTTTCTCCCTCTCACTCTTCCTCCTCCCCCAGGTGTGCGGACGCCCCCTGATCGTCTACTGTCTGCTGTCCTTCGAGGAGGCGCCGTGGCTGACGAAGGTGGTGGTTGTGGCTGACGACGTGAGGAGGATGGCGCAGGTGGTCAGGGAAGCCGGGTTGTCGAAGGTCGTGGTTGTGGAGGTAAGGTGTTTTTTCTCTGTCGCTTTTTTTTTTTTTTTTTTTTTTTTTTTTTTGTGTGTGTGTGTGTGTGTGTGTGTGTGTGTGTGTGTGTGTGTGTGTGTGTGTGTGTGTGTGTGTGTTTGCTCGCTTGAGTGCGTAGATGTGTGCCTGTCTTTTGAGTGTATTTTGTTCGATGTAAAGAACTGTCATTAGAGCTGTACACCATTATCTATCTGTGCTGCGACCGGCAGGGCTGCCGCACCCGCCACCGCTCCATCCGCGTCGGCCTGAGCGCCCTGGCCGACGACCCTCCGGAGGTGGTGGTGGTCCACGACGGCGTCCGGCCCCTCGTGCCCCTCGCGACCCTCCGGCAGGTCGTGGCGGCGGCGGCGGAGCGAGGGGCGGCGGGGGCGGTCCGACCTCTCGTGTCGACGGTGTTGCGACCCGCGCCCCCGGAGGAGCAGGGCGCCGCGGGGGTCGAGGTCCTGCGGGAGAGTCTGGTGAGGAGCGACTTCCGCAATTCGGAGATGCCGCAGGCGTTCCGCTTCGCCGTCATCACGCGGGCCTACGGCAGGTGAGGGGCACTCGAGGAGGCACTCTGACGGGGACAACGATGGGGCCCTTTGGGGATGAAAGAAAAAATTGTATCTTTGTGAAGTAGTTTATTGGTTGTGCTTGTAATAAATTTACTGTACGAATTTCTTTATTGTTTATGACATAATACATTCAAATTCAGAATACTCAAAAAAAAAAAATTCTCGTCTTTTGTTAAGCCTATTTTGTCCACAAGTTTTGTTTTCCTTCCATTTTAACTCCACGGTAGATCGCCATTTAGTATATCAGTTGATTTTATTAACGGTAGATTCCCCTACCTAGCTGCAGCGACGAGGAACTAGACCATGGGACAGAGTGCCTGGCCCTGGCACTGAAGCACACGGGAGTGAGAGCCGCTCTGGTGCCCGGAACGCCCGACCTGTGGAAAGTACGTAAGGCTGGGTATGGTATGTTATTTGGTGGTGGTCGGGTTTATGTGGTATTAGAAGGCTGGGTGTGGTATACGTTATGTGGTATTATGTGGTATATTATACGTTATGTGATATGAAATGGTATTATAACTGGATATGGTATTGATGATAAGTTATATGGTAGTATGTGGTAAGGGTTTATGTGGTATTAGAAGGCTGGGTGTGGTATACTTTATTAGGTGGTGTTATGAGGTATGAAATAGTATTATAACTGGATATGGTATTGATGATAAGTTATATGGTAGTATATGGTAAGGGTTTATGTGGTATTAGGAGGCTGGGTGTGGTATACGTTATTAGGTGGTATTATGAAGTATGAAATGGCTTTATATAACTGGATATGGTATTGATGATAAGTTATTATATGGTAGTATATGGTGCTGTATGATATAGGGTTGGATATGGCATTAATACCAAAATAATGTTATTCTACGAACTTTTCTTTTTGTACCGTTGAGTAGTTCTGGACATTATTTATTATAGATTAAAGCGAGACATTATTTTACTCTAAACTGATTCGGAGTAACAATTAATTGCTTTAATACATTAATTTACTTTAAGGTTGTAAAGTGTTTGTGTACATGTATTATGTATTATTTCTTCACATTATATAACTAAAGAATATTTTTTTCTCATTGAATTATCCCTCAGTTTGCTTTATTTGATTCTACTTATCTTCACTATAAATTGTTTGTATGGATTTATTTACTACTGATTCTACGCATTCATTTACAACTGCCTCATTTTACGTCTTCAGTTCAGTTTTGTATGTTAACTGTATACAAGTTAATACCAATTCTAAACCTTACACATGTATTTGATATAAACTGGGTTTGTAAATATATTTTGTGTATGTACATAATTCTTTCTCAGTTTTGTATTTGAATGTTAAAACCCATTTTGAGCCCAGTTAATGAGTGTTCGTCCCTTCCGTGAATAGGTAACGGAGGCGCGTGACCTTGTGGTGGCGCGGGCCGTCCTGCCACGCCACACGCGCCACCTCGCCCTCCTCTGCGGCGCCCCTCCACCCGACGACGCCCTGGGATTCACGCCCACGGGATCAGGGGGAACGGAACCCGCTGATGTGGACGCCGGGAGGAGCTCAAGGGCCTCGGTGCCTTTCCTGACGTCCTTGGCCTCAGGGAGCGAGTCTGAAGGAGGCACCGACGACGTCTGGAGGCTCGAATGCGGCGCGGAGTGTAAGCGAGTGATTGGACTCCTCGACCCACGCCTCCGCTCGCACGCCTTCAGCCTCCGGTGTTACCACAGCCTCCAGGATCTTCAGCGCCTCTCCAGCGACGCCAGGGGAAGGGCCTCGGTCGCGGTGGTGGCGGTGACTTCCCTGCGAGGACGTCCCCGTAGTCTTCGCTCCCATCTGGAGGAGCTGAAGCAAGGGCTGGGCGTCGGTACCTCGTGTCTGATTCTCATCCTATCCCTGGAGGAGGACGGGGCGAAGACGGAGGGATCGTCCGGGTCCTTCCAGCCGTCTCTGGACATCCCCGCCCTGCAGGAGGACGTCAGACAGACATTCCAGGGACACGGAGCAAGCGTCACTGTCCTTCTAACCGGTAATAAGACTCAAGCTCCTTCAGGAATTCAGAAGGAGACGAACGAAGGAAGGCAGATGGAGAAGGAGAACCAGCTCCTTGACCTGATGGAGGCGCTGCTGCAGCAACACTCCAGGGCTTTCCACGGCCAGGTTTTAGTCGTCTAGAACACAATTTAATCATGACTGTCATGAGTATAAGTGCCATTTTTTCCCCAAAGGTCTGAGTAGATTTAAGTGTTTTGGAATTCGGTCTTTCCTTAATTTCCCACCGACTTATTGTGGCCGATGTTTCCTATATTTAGAACTAAAAAGTCGGTGACATTGACAACTTATTGGTGGTGTCCGCTGCTGATTCCCCGGAGGTTTTTCAGTGGCTTACTCTTTGTCTTGTATTTTAACTTCAAATTCTTCCTCATTTCCCTTTTCTCTCATTATCACTTCTTTCTCCTCTTCTCTTGTCACTTCTATTTCTTCCTCTTCTCTCTCTCTCTCTCGATTATCACCTCACTTTCCTCTTTATCCTATAGAATCCTCTTTCCCTATGACTCTTGCTTATTTTCTTTTCCTCTTACTCCTCTCACTTCCATTGCTTTCTCCCTTTCTTTCTCTTCTTTATCTTTCTATCCTCCCTCGTCTTCACTTCCTCTGCTTCCTCTCTCTCTCTTTCTCCTCTCTCTCTTCCCCCCCCACCTTCTCTCCCTCTCCCTCTCCCTCTCTCCCTCTCCTCTCTCCCTCTCCCTCTCTCCCTCTCCCTCTCTCCCTCTCCCTCTCCCTCTCCCTCTCTCTCTCTCCCTGTCACTCTCTATCTCTCTCTTCCTCATCTTCTCTCTCTCTCTCTCTCTCTCGATTAACCCTCACTTTCCTCTTTATCCTTTAGAATCCTTTCTTTCCCTCTGACTCTTACTTATTTTTCTCTCCCTCTCTTACTCTCCCTCACTCTCCATTGCTTTCTCCCTCCCTTTCTCTTCTCTTCCCTCTTTTGCTCCCTCTATCTCTCCCTCGTCCCTCTCCTCTCGCTCTCCTCTGCTCTCCTCTCTCTCTCTCGTCTCCTCTCTCCCCACCTCTCTCTCTCTCTCTCTCTCTCTCTCTCTCTCTCTCTCTCTCTCTCTCTCTCTCTCTCTCTCTCTCTCTCTCTCTCTCTCTCTCTCTCCTCTCTCTCTCTCTCTCTCTCTCTCTCTCTCTCACACTCACACTCACACTGCCACACTCACACTCACACACTCTCTCTCTCTCTCTCCTCTCTCTCTCTCTCTCTCTCTCTCTCTCTCTCTCTCTCTCTCTCTCTCTCTCTCTCTCTCTCTCTCTTCCCTCTCTCTCTCCTCTCTCTCCTCTCTCCCTCTCTCCCTCTCTCCCCCTCTCTCCCCCCCAACCTCATCCTTCTCTCCTAGTCGTACCAAATTTTCGTTGTCGTAATCACCGAATCTCGCGTTAGTCTAAGCTTTCCCATTGGAAAATTATTCTTTTGGTTCGCTCATTATTAAGATGGTGATGTCACTGGCGCTTTTTTTCGTGGGTTTGTGTGCATACGCATACGCACAAGCACACGCACATGCATACGCATTTGCACATGCACTTGCACACGCATATGCACGCACACACACATACTTGTATATCTACATGTGTATATGGACAACATTTTTATTATTTGAAATCCACTCATACCATAGTTTGTCACAACGCCCATGGGAATTGCCCTTTGAAAAATAATTATCATTACTTTTAATGGTACATAAGATGCACCATAGTTATTAGATGACTTCTTTTTCAGGAAGAGAATTATTTTGAAATAAATATTTTAATAGATAATTATACTGATTTATTTTCCTAGGAAAAAAACTAATTTCTTGAAACCCCGCCTGATATAGGAACAAGTGTAAGGTGTTCTTGGATGCTGCATCTCATCCTCTCCGCTCTCCCGCTCTGACTGCCGTGACGGAGGATTGTCACGTGTCTCACTTCGGTTTTGGGCTGTTTTTTCTCGTTTTTATTTACTTTTATTGATTTATTTTAGTTTCCCCTTATTATTGTATGTTTTCTCTGAGCATTTTTATTTATGATTTAACAACGAGGCATTTTTTAATGACCCTTTTATCATCAGCTTTTATTCATTTTAGTCTTTTTAGTATTTAGTAAAGTTTTAAGGTCTCGTTTTTACTTAGTTTTCATTTTAAGTTGTAGGGGAAGCATTTTTACATACAGTGTTTATTCTATCCTTTTTAGTTATTGCATTTCTCTTTTCTTATGGTTTCTATTTTATACTTTTAGTTTTAGTTTTGTTCATTTTTCTGCGCATTTTTAGCCTATTTATTACAAGAATATATTTTGTAAAAGTGTTTGGCCTCTGACGTCACCGGGCCATTGAAGAAAGTAAACAATAATCAGTACGAATCGAGACGTCAATGAGTGTGTTTCGTTATCCTTCGAAGCTTCGAACCACCGGGAGTTTCGCCATATTTGTTGATCTGAACAAAGAGACGATCACGGAAGAATATAAGTTAAGTACTGAGTTCCTGACATTCTTTGCATAGGAGCTGGACGTGATCCTAAGAACATTTGTATTGAATGATTTGAACATCTTTGTATTTATTTGTTTATTTTTAAATGGACTGGAATGGTTTGTTTCTCTTTGTTTTATTTGTAACTTTAAACATTTCAAAGTAGGAAGTGTGATTGATCTTTTAGTTTTATTTTCCTGTTTCGGTGTCACCAGACTTGGGTTTTATACTGGCTTTTCTGTTTGTTTGTTTATTTTTTAATGGGTTTAAGGGGTTTTAAGCCTTCAACTCTGACGCCAGATTTGCTGGTTTTGTCTTTGTTTTTATGGTAAGGCCTTCAGCCAGGCTCTCCACTCTGGAAGTCTTTTCTTTTAGTTTTTGCATACGACAGTCTGTAATTTTAGTCGCCTTTAGCACGTATTCTTTTACTTTTGTATTTTTTAGATTAATTTGAAGTAGTATTTTACCATATGGTTAGGATTGAACGTCAGAAAGTGGTATTCACACTGGAACTCCCCTATTAATGATTCAGATCCCCCCCACGCTACCACTTTAGGGGATTGAATTGACGGTTAATTGGCAGGGGTTAGCCAGGTCCATTTGTGCCTGTATACCCCCCCCCCCCCCGGCATCAAGGGAGGGCAGGATTCTAAAGAGTGACTTGATGAACTGGGACCGGACCCCTGGGTTACACGGATCACACGACAACAGAGATGTTCCAGTGAATGAGTTAACGCTCTTGGTTAATCACTTTCTGATGTTGAGGCGTCCAGCATTATTTTTTTAGGTCATGCATGCTTTTAATTAGTTGTTGGTGAGCCACTTAATTTTGCTTTTGGTGTTTGTGTTTTATGTTTTGCTGTTTTTCCCCCTATTTTACAGGTTTTCAGGGTATTTAGTTTTACTTTTGGTAGTTTTTAGAGCTTGGCCCTTTTCTTACACAAGGATAAAACAAAACACAGCGCCAGTACTTTAGTTTATGTTAATATTTATCAAGAACCAGATGGAATTGCTAATAGGAAGTAATTATGTTGCCAGTGTTGCTATAAATACTAAGATCTCCCAGATGTTTAAGAAATCCACCGCCAAAATAGAGACTCTATCTTCAAAGTCTGGTGCCATATCATGATGGCTTAGAAATGGAAATAAATGATAATTACACG
Source organism: Penaeus vannamei (assembly GCF_042767895.1). NCBI lineage: Eukaryota > Metazoa > Arthropoda > Malacostraca > Decapoda > Penaeidae > Penaeus > Penaeus vannamei. Next base: position 28,733,332 of record NC_091583.1, on the reverse strand, counting down.
TATATACACACATACTTACAAATCCAAAGTATAAGAAGTTATGGTAATGTTTTAAGTTATAAACATATTTATGAATTATTATGAAATGTTAAAAAATGCATCTATTATTTACTGACAGTGTACGAAGTTGAGTGAATGCATAAATTTTTATGTCTTCTCGGTTTCTCGTGGATATCACAGATCAATTATTTTATTATATTTCTTGCATATTATATTGCTAATGCGTTGTATGAATTAATTTATTATGTGTTAGACTAATCTATAACTGTAACCTTATTTTTACATCACATATATGAGCATATTAGTATTAATCGTTTACTTATGAAAAAATATTTTAAGTATTTCTTATTGGAGAAAATATTTTAAGCATTACTGAATTTCAAGCTGTAGAAGCAGAGGTCACATGAGGGTCACTTCGGTGCGCTGAAGTGAGGTCAGAGTAAAGTGTGGATTTCAGAGCGCGAATTTCGAAATTTTAAGATGTTCATAAAAAAAAATTCTCTGGGAAGATTGCACAACGGGAGGAAAGCGGTTTCTGGTGGATACGGACGTAATATGAATAATTATGGTAGTTATACATATGTAGCAGTTTATTTTACAATTGCGAGAGAGGGGGAGCAGGAGCGAGAAGAAGAGAGAAAGGGACGAGAAAGAGAAAGAGAGGGGGAAACGAGAGCAAGAGAGAGGGAGGGAGAGAGAGAGAGAGAGAGAGAGAGAGAGAGAGAGAGAGAGAGAGAGAGAGAGAGAGAGAGAGAGAGAGAGAGAGAGAGAGAGAGAGAGAGAGAGAGAGAGAGGGACGACAAGCAAGACAGACCGAAAGAGAGAAATACAAATATCCTTGTCCCACACGACTACGTCATCCACCGGATATATGCTTCGCCCCCCTCCCCCGCCCCCCCGATCCTGACCCAAGCTAGGTCAGTCCGATCCCAAACACAGTACGACCTTTTCTGTGATCACACGCTGACTCCCACGCTGCTTCCTTCAAGAACTTTGCTCATTTTCAGTGGCTATAAATCCCGTCTTTCTTTCGTTAGTGTGAAAAAAACGGTTACATTGCATTTACTTGCCCGCCTTCTGGAACCTTCTACAATTCCTCCAAAAGACTATTAAAGGATTTTGTTTATTTGTGTCCGGTCGGGAGTCCTGCGCTGTCGCCTGACCGCTCGCATCAACCAAGGAATCCTAAATGAATGCTACCTTGGCTACAGTTCCAATGTAAGTACTTTCTTGTTTATTTTCCTTGCTTTTCTTCCCTCTCTTCCCTCTTGTGTGTCTATAAATATGTGAATGGGTGGACTTGTGTTTAGTCTGGGAAGGCATTGTGGGCGCAGCTGCTTACGATATTTTTTTGTGTTTTATGTGTGTTATTTTCTTCCAGTTCAACATAGCATCGTTATGTTATTCTTTGGATAAGAATAATTAATTTAATTATTTGTTAATTTAATCTTTGAAGGTGTCTAATGCATCCATATTTAATATTCGAGATTAGGTTAATTATACGCCACCTAACTTGCTATAAATAAAGTCAGTTTCTTTTGCGTTCGTAATTGTTTCCTTGATGAGATCTTCGTTCGCATATGTCTCTTCTTCTCAATGACGCTTAACTCATTTTCCATTCTTGTGAATCGAATGAGTTCACTTTTGTCTGAGAATAACGGAAGGGAAAAAAGTGACGCGATCTAAACTAGGTGATGGAGGAACCGTGTGTGCGTAATTTCGGCCCCATGTGTGCGTAATTTCGGTCCCATGTGTGCGTAATTTCGGTCCCATGTGTACGTAATTTGGGCGGAAGGTCAGCAGTGGGCAAGGTCTAGTAAGGTCAAGCTTTGGCATCTTGTGCAGGTCACGTGGGATGGGGTTTAGTGGCCAAGATAACGGTCGGTTCATTTTATTTAGAAAACGCAATTCTAAGAGGGTAGACTACTGTAATCAGTTACAACGCGAGAGAAAACGAGACTGCCTTAAGGACACACTATTGTATTTTGTTACAGCCGATAACTCTTAGCTTGTAACCAGTTGTTTCTTTCTCTGTGTATGTTTAAGAATTCGAAGTAAGGAAACCATCACTCATTTATCCTCAAGGAAAGTCTAAGGATAGTTATCAAGGTTGCTTTTAATTATGCGCGTTTTGATTTAATTGTTGTGTGTTTTTCGGAAGTGAGAATCGGACATGTTATTACGACAGCAGCCCAGGAGAGAATGAGGTCACGGCCTGACCTTAACCCCTTGCCCGTGGGAACCTGCGCGGGTTGGACCACTTTGGGAGTTGGGAATGAGTTGACCACCACTTACCTTGTCTCCCAAACGGATTAGGAAACACATTGTAGGCCTATTCGCTCGGCGTTCGTCCGAGTTTTATTTTGAGAATTTAGAGCTGCGTTCAGGGTAGGTAGGGATAGATTTTTAAGCTTATTTTTTTCTGTCTGATTATTATCAACTATTTCATCTCGTTACTATTGCAAAGTGGTCACTGAATGACTCTGGTGCAAGTATGACTCTATCATGCACAAAATTCCTTCCAATTGCATAATGTAGCCTCCCCCCCTCCCCTCCCCCCGCCACATGAGATTCCCTGTCTGCATCACATATTAAACCCTTCACCAATTTCATTAAACTGACGGTCTGCAAATGAAGAATGTCTGTCCGTGTGCGCCATGACACAGGACTTTGTTCATTGATTCAGTTTGGAATTTCTTACACCTTACTGTGCGATTATCTAAGTATTGATAAACGGATTTGTCATCGGACTTCTGAATAAGCATAGACGCTAAGGTATCACTAACGTCAAAGATCCTGTCACTCACGTCTTCGTACGGGGTTGATACCCTCCAATTCTGGGGGGGTGGGGTGGGGGGGGCGGTTATATATACAGGCTGGAATAAAGTCTATTAAAAGCGAAAATTTTCCCTTGTACTTTTGTCGATTTTTGATAATTTTGTAAATGGTGATTATTTATTGAACTGCACTGTAGCATATTGATGCATATCCCTCTTATCGCTTGTTCTCGGCTACTTGAATGCATATTCCTCTCAAAAAGTTATTTATTTCCATTTTCTATTGGTTAACGATGGCAGGATGCATATACATTTTTAACGCTTGCTCTCTATTACTTAACTGCATATTCCTCCCCAAAAAGTTATTTATTTCCCTTTTCTCGCCTATTGGTTAACGGCGACGGGACATGAACTTCAGCGAATGGCAGTTGACTTGTCGCTCTCTCTTCCAGGATGTTGGCCACGCTTCTCCTCCTGACGACCTTCGCTGGGGGTTCCTCGCAACGGCTGCCGGAGCGCCTGAGATCCGCGCCAGGGTCTGTGATTGAGGACCTAGGACTCGTGTATCCGGTAACGAGCCACGTCGAGGCCCGTTTCTCCCTCTCGCCCCTCCGCAAGGCCTTAGAACTCCTGGCGCACCATAGGGACCGGTTCGCCTCGCTGCAAGGGAACCTCACGCTCGATCCTTCTCGTGACCCGGAAAGCGTTCGTCTCTTTAACCAAACGCTTTCCTTGACCATATCGAGTTTGGGTTCCTTCGCGGCGCCCGACGGAGCTCTAGGTGGCTCGGTCCAAGGGCTCTTGGGATACTTAAGCGGCGTGGGGTTATCCGAGCTCCAGGAGTACAGGGAGAGCATATCTGTCGTCAAAATTTTCGATGCGTCCGTGGAAGGAGACGACGGCGGCGCCCTCTCGCAAGAAGTTGAAGAGTTAACTTCACTTTTTAAAGTTATCAAAGATGAGATCGTTCATCTCTCCGGGACTGCAAATGAGACACCTGACATCACTCTCTTCACTTTTCAGCTTTTTTCTTACCAAATCGCTCTCAACCGGATTACAGGAATCGTAGATGACTTGGCACATGCTCTTAGTAGGGCAATTTATGGAAAGGTGATGCCAAATCTGATATCTCATGACGACTTGAACCCGGTTCTTGGAAAAATGTCATATTACTCTCTCATTCCTCTTTTCCCCTTAAAGCAATACACTCGCTTTTACGCAAGCCTGAAATGCTTCGTCACTGCTTCCGAATTGTCGATAATGATTCCATTGCATCCTTCAGTTGTTTTTAAAGCTTTCCGGATACATCCTTTCCCCCACAAGACAAATAACTCCCATTTCGTGGTTCAAACAGATCACACGCTCATCTTCAAGCTGCAGCATAGACGATCTGTCTCCTACCCTCCTGCGGATTTCCTAAACAGCTGCTCAAAACCTGCTCAGAACATCCACGTATGCTACTCACGACCTCTGGCAATACTGCACAGAGAAGACTGTTCTCTGGCCCTTGCTACGGGTGGGCTCATCCCTGTCGCGTGTTACTTCGACGTCATCGACGCAGAAGTGACGCCCTTTGTCCTAAGTCTCCCGGAGGTGACGCTGCTCTATTTCTATCGCCCGACGTTCGCCATCGTCGCCTGCGAAGACCGTCGGCCGCACATGGTCTTAGAAGGGACTTTCCTCTTGCCCCATCGCTGCGAGCTTGATTTCCTCTCCTTGCACATTCCTGCCGCCATGACCTTCGCCGCGGATGTCCACTCGAACCCCGCCAAGATGAGTCCCTCGCTCATGACCTTGCCGGCAGCCAACGTCACGATCCCCGAGTCGCGAGTAATGCGGGTGGTGAGAGCTCAGAGCGCGGGCGAGGAATTTCTGTCGGAGTATGACTTCTCCTATCCGATTTATGTTAATTTGGTAGGCATGTTTATCCTCATACTCTTGTTTGGAGCGTGCTATCTGAAAGCGTATAGGATGGCAAGAGATGAAGAGACAAAACAGGCTGTGGTCCAGGAGCAGTCTGCCTCGTGTCTGCCGCAATCAGAGGCGCCCCCTGCATACTCGGAGAGTTAGTGACCGCGACGAGTAGGATTTTGTACTTATTATTTTTTTCATTATTTATTTTTATTATTTATTTTTTTTTTATTATTTTTTATTATTTTTTTTTGCTTGTTCGCAATCCCGTGTTCGTGGTTCGAGTTCTTGTACGCTGCCACGCCCACATCAGTGTTGGAGTAGTTCATTTCAAGCCAACAAAAAATTAGAGAAAAAACAGATGTACTGATCAACGGTTGATCTTTCTTCTAACCGAACTGTCTTGGCCCTCGTGTGTATTATCTCAATACGGCGGTTGAAGTGTCATGTCTAGAAAATGCCACTGAAAAATAACCACCCAGCACCTCAGGAACAGTACCGGCAGAGGACCTTGCTGCTGCAGGTGAAGCTGTCTCCTCCGCGGGTGACGAGGCCGTGGGACACTTCGAGGACGTGTAGAGGTCGAGGAGGACCTGAAGCTCATCGCTGCAGGTGTAGCTACCCCTCCACCATGCCCTTACAGCCTCGCGCCTTGCCCTTCCTTCGTCTGGTAAAAAGCTAGCATCCGCTCCACCGCTTCCCGAGCAAGGTCTTTATAAGTACTTAGATAGACTTCGTTCCCGAGGACGCTGTTGGTTTTTCTGGCGTTATTTCCGTCAATAAAGGCATAACGTTTAGAAGGAGTTTTGTTGATCGCCTTCCAGTCTTTATATAATTCCCTTGATAGTCTGTGAGAGGATCTTATAACACACATCTCTCTCTCTCTCTCTCTCTCTCTCTCTCTCTCTCTCTCTCTCTCTCTCTCTCTCTCTCTCTCTCTCTCTCTCTCTCTCTCTCTCTCTCTCTCTCTCTCTCTCTCTCTCTCACTTTCACTTTCACTTTCACTTTCACTTTCTCTGTTTTCTCTTGCTTTCTCCCTCCTAATAAAATCATGATGATAATTGTATTGCACAACCAGACTTCTCCCTCTTTTTTAACCCTATTAACTAATGAAATGTGAAGCCACAGGTTACATTACATACCGTCATAACAGAGGTGAGCAAATTTTTAACAAGCAAATTTTTATCTAAAGGAATTGTACATTCTCATATCTTCTGAGATAATGTCTTCAACCTCCATGAAAATTGTCCAAAAAATTACTGTAATATGAGGAGTTTATTAAGAGAAGGCCCTTAGAACTACTCTTAAATGCAGAGGGAATTATTACATATCTTATTCTAAATCAAACAACTAAAAAGCTAGGGGTTGTATACGAAATATGACTATGCTGCAGACTGTAGATGCATTGTCAACCAACACGGAAATTGTAACTGACATCTCAGGCGGTAGGTTACTAGTAACTCATGTTTCTTTAAATGGGCACTTAAAACCTTCCCTTACTAAGCATCTCACATCAGGAAATAACAATGATAAAATTCCAGTACAAAATTATTACACACTTATCAAAGGAAATTTTTCAGGGCAGGAAGAAAAACTAATTTATAAATTTGGGGTATATTTTTTACTAGGACAAATATACAACTAAACTCTTATTTCTTATATCAAATTAATTGTACTTGAGTAACTTTGCACAGAAAATGTGGTACTCATAATCATGATACATCTTCTTGGACTTCTGATTATTAATCTACAGAGCAAGGCATCAACAAGACCTACAATACATAAAAAAAACACATTTGGAAAAAAAACTGAGATACACGTACTATCAATGATACAAACCATTCACTACTTTCCTTGATATTATAATATACAGCATCTTGTATACAGTACATTCATATACAAAATACAAAAAACAAAAAAACTATATATTTGTTTAACTTTCCAGAAACATAGTAATGAGGATTAATTTTTACAAGTTTCACAGGATTTTTATGTACAAGTTTTAAAGACAATTCACTTCCTTCAACTTTCTAAAAGTCCGCAATAATTTCTCAAAATACATAGTATTCTGTAGTATCTATTTATTGGCCACGTAAATAAGCACTGATTAATGCCACAAAGAAAGTATACATCTATAACACAAATTCAAGGAAGTACATTCCATAGAGTGAAAACAAAACTTTTGTTTATATTAATACAACCATTTATTTCTTCAAATGGATTTCCTATAGGAATATTACTTATGTTGATGAACAATACAGCCTTAGTAGCCATAATTCAAGCACTTGTGAAAACATAGCTAAACATCCTCAACATAGAAAACTTGACTAATTCACAGTGTAAACAAAACTAAACAATAAATTCAGACTGTATTTACATATAAAGAACTGAAGAAAAATACAAATGCATCACAAATTCTACCTTGCATCTGCAAATGGATTATACATCTGAAAAGAAAGACTAGAAGTCACTTTCTTGTGATTCACTGCCACATTACACAATGAATATGAACTTCCCTCTTGTTAAGGCCGGTATTAGGCAAGCACAAGATCCTTAGGGATGGAACTTGCTTGCCATAATGGCAATTGAGGCAATTTTCCAATTTATATAATAGCTTATTATATATTCTTTAGTTAATCATTCACTGTACATTCTGCTAATTATATTCATCTAGTTACTACCTTCCTCCAGTAATACTTTTTCATGCACGTGTAACACCACCCATGAGCCTTCCATATTTTTATACTTATTGTATAAATATACTACAAAGAGCTATTCCACTCTCTTTTTTCATTCTTGAATATTATACTCACTCAGTCTGAATAACTGTTTTCTATTTTTGTCAGACAAGAAACTCAAATAAATCTTTTGGCTCACAAGTTCCCATCACTGTTTATGGAAAACACATACATAAATACATTTGGATACTCAATATTTCCCAAAATTTAACAACAGAATATGTCCTGTTCTGAGAAACAATTTATTTGTGGTTCTTAGTACAAAACCACTTTTGATTTCCTATGTAATTTCCACATGGGCTCATCACTGCCAGTTACACACTGCCTCCTGTTTCTTAAATAAACTTTCCTTCACCATCTGTAGTGTTAACAGTATAACACATTGACAGTCACTGTGTTATCAATATTGTACTTTATCTTATAACTTTTTTCTTCATTAGCTTGCTTCCTTATAACTTTATTTTCTTTCCATGTGCACACAAACTACATTTCCTTTCTAAGTGATACCACCTCTTTGAAGGTAACGCTTGTCAGTATCACTCTTATTAACCAGCCTTGGCATCTATGAGCTTTACAGTCTTCACAGGTGCAATATGCCTTTTCTCGCAGGATAGGGAAATGTCCAAGTTTTTCTTTGCACAGGAAAGAAAAATGCATAACAACCAAGAAGTCAAAGTTTCCTATTAGTCAAATTTCACAGCATACAATACTGACATTCAGTATCTTGGGATAGTCTAGAATGGCCTCATCACTGTATCACTACAGTATTCACAAACAAATCTTGCATTGAGATCAAAATCACTGAGGTCTGTCACAATAATAATTACTTTCTGCATGCTAGTGCGTGAATTCAGCAATCTTTTTCACTGTGTTAATGTCATTCAGAATCAGCTTAACGAGTGCTCTGGCTTGCAGCGTTGCAGGATCTCGTTCTTCACTTTCCTCTTCACAATCGTCATTTCCTGTGTCGCCCGAGAGCCCCATCTCTGCTTCCAGCACTGAAATTGGCAGGATAAACTTGAATCTGGTCATACATTTATGGCTACTCATTTTACTCAAGGATAAAGATCTTTTGTTATAACAGGCAACAAGCAATATATCTATAGCCAAGAAAAAGCCTACAAAATACATTACATCCAATAAAACATAGAATGGAATTAACAATCATGGCTAATCTGACTTCCCACTTTAAACATACAACACCCATCAATTTTTTTCTACATATACATTAAAAAAAAAAAACAATGCTTTCCCTTATGAAATTACTCAGCAAACATTAAATAAAGACTAAAAACTAAATCCATTCTTCATTATACGAATTTGGCTTAGTGTGGATAAAGTGGTGTCTGGTGACTCTGTAATTCATATTACAGAAAAGTCTACAAGGGATAATGAAGAAACCATCTTTCACTACTAACCTTCAAGCTGTTTTTCAATCTCATCAAATCTCTTGGTTATGTTGCTCTGCATGACCTGCACATGCTCCAGGAGGTTCAACTTACAGTTCACAGGTTCAATTCTCTCAGCTTCGGGGATAATGGGGGCGACGACTGCAAAGGTGGAAGGTTAATATTATTCTGAACACTTTCCAGGCATAAATCTTACCTCTAAATCTTAGAGAATCTCATTAAAAAATATATATATTTCAGTAAATATAGGATAATTAAGGAAAAGGAGTATCAACAATGTAACTACAATTCTTCATTAAATTATTCTAGATATCAGAACATCAGACTTTTTAGATATACCTTGTGGCTCCAGACTAGGTGTTGACACATGAGGAGACAAGGCAGAACTAGCCTGTGTTACTAGTTGTTCCAGTTCTGTCTGCGAGGACAGGAGAGCGGCAGCAAGGTCATCTCCATCATCCAGCTGGGCCTCATCATCATCTAGGACATCCCCTGGAGCATCAATCTCCTCTGGCTGTGGCAGGTCCGCAGCAACTATGTCCTCTTCTTGGGGCAGCTCAATATCTCCAAGGTTTTGCGTCATTTCTTTCTCCATTGTTTCATCATTCTCAGTCCCCTTGGTGTCTTCAGATGGCTTTGTTTCTGCAGTCTCTGAATCCCTTTGGTTTGCTGCTTCATCCTTTTGACTCTTAGTAGCCTCAGAATTTCCTTCATTTTCCTCCTTTGTTGAATTCTCAACTTCTTTGCTTCCACTCTCTTCCCCTTGCTTTTCTTCTTCTGTATCACATGCCTCCTGAGTCTCCTTCTTTTTGTCAATAGTGAAAGACTCACTTGTTGGTCCACCTTCAGGAACCACTTCTGAACTTGAGCTCTTTTTGACATCCTCTGAAGCTTCAGTCTCTCCTTCCTCTTTCAGTGCAGTGGAAGGCGGCTCAGACTGAGTTTCGGTTGGCATCTGGTCAGAACTGGTCTCCGATGAAGCCTCTTTGGAAACTTCTGAATGTTTGTCAGTACTGACAGATTCTGAGTTATTTGAAGTGTCACCTGCTTCCATCTCTTCTTTGCTTGTTCTCTGTTCCTCTTTATTCTCCCCTTTGTCTGTCTTCTCTTCTGTAGAGGCTGCAGGTGGAATCTCTGAAGCATCAGGAGGACTTCCCTGTTTGCTTGTATCTGTACCTTCTTGTGTTGCAGATGATGCTTGTGCCTCCGCTGAGCTTGCCTGACTCTCTGAAGTGTCTAAATCCTCAGTCTTACTAACCCCAACATCTTCCTTTTTGTCCTGGTTAGCATCTGGTATTGTCTCACCTTCTATCTTTGTATCATCAGCTGCTGGAATCTTCTTGGAGAACTCAGTAGATGGAACAGCACTCTCAAAAGTCTGGTCTGCTAGATGCTGGACACTCGGAAGGTCTCCAGGTATCCCCCACACACTTGAAGCTGGAGTGGGTGTTAGAGCTAGTTCCATTGAGGTGCTTGTGTTTGGAGGATTTGGCATGCCAGCTTGACTCATTCCCACAGGGTTGGCAATGCCCTCATTGAGAGTCGCATCAGGTATGACAGAACTGCCCAGCGGTGGAGGGTTCAGGCTCGACCCATCTGGGCCCACAATGTCCATCAGGTCAGCTGGCAAGGGACCAATGGGCTCTGGGTCTGATGATGTCCCTGCTTTCTCTCCCTGTCCATTTCCCTCTTTCTTCTCGATCCACTTTTTGTGCCACATCACAAATTTAGGATGATCTGCCTCCCTGAAAGGGTAAAAGACCCAAGCTGTGAAGTACCATTCTAGGAGATATGAGAGAGAGAGAGAGAGAGAGACAGAGAGAGGGAAGAGACAGAGAGAAAGGGAGATAGAAAAAATGGGAGACAGACACAGAGATAGAGAGACAGAGACACAGAGACAAAGAGGCAGAGAGAGACACCGAGACAGAGATAAATGTATACATCTATTTATTAATCATAATATCCAAACTTTAAAAATCTATAAAAGAAAAAAAATTAAAGTTTTGTATACATACTTTGCAATATGCAACTTGAGCCTCAGTGAGTGAAGAACCTGCGACAACTGCAACACATTGGCAGTCAGCTCGTGGCCTCTCCTAACACAGGTCTCCAGTCGAGCATCGCCGCGGGTGCGCGAGAAGGAGAATCTGCAGAGAAACAAGCAGTGTTATGATTGTTATTATAGTTATAGTATAGTTATCAGCATCGCTGTTCAAATTTTTCTTAAATAGTTGTTATTAGAGAGAGAGAGAGAGAGAGAGAGAGAGAGAGAGAGAGAGAGAGAGAGAGAGAGAGAGAGAGAGAGAGAGAGAGAGAGAGAGAGAGAGAGAGAGAGAGAGAGAGAGGGGGGGGGGGGGGGGGGAAGCAGAGGAAGTGAGAGAAGACGAGGGAGAGATAGAAAAATAAAAGAAGAGAGAGAGAGAGAGAGAGAAACAGAAATAAAGAGACAGACAAAGACAAAGAGACAGACAGAGAGAGACAGAGAGAGAGGAAGGGGGGAGGGAGGGAGGGAGGGAGAGAGAGGATGAAAAAAAAAAACAGAATGACAGACACAAAGAGATCAAGAACTGACCTGGGCAAACGACCTTCTTTGACCCAGTCCTGATGATGCCTGAACTTATGTGACGATCTTTCAAGGCGTGGGTGATCACAGAGAGAACAGATGTACTTGTCCGGCACCTGTTCTTCACCGAGGATGTTGTAACATGCCCCATGCTGCCAGCACAGGCACACATCACACTAGACAAGAATAAAAAAGATTTGTTAGAGTAAAAATTTAACGGAAACTGCTAATGCCATCTTTTTTGTGAATATTTCTGACATAAATTTCTCCTCTTCAAAAATGATTTTAACAACCATTTTTGGCATTTATAAAAGACTGATAACTATCCTACTCAATATATCAGATTCAAAGTGTCCTGAAATACATGTGATAGATATATTTACAAACACTATCCCTCCTGTTTTTCTACACAATAAAATATTGGCATATATACATACAGCACCATGAGTATCAAACCACAGCAAAATAGATTTATTTGAAAGAAGAGATAGACAATATCAAAATTTATTTGAGAGGTGAGACAACAATCCAACTATCTTTTTTTGTTTAAGCATACATATCCATATTCTGAATATCAGGTTTACACAAAAATCATAAATGTATATAAGATAGGCCTGAACTTCCAACATCATCAAGCATTTAATAGAAGTACAACAAAACATTCATCTTATTCTCGGAATCTTATCCATTAGAGACCTTAGACCATAGCACTTAGACCAAAAACTCCTGAACCCATTTCAATGACCTTGGATCCAATACCAAACTACAGGCCTCTGAACCAATAAAATGTACCAAATACCATAAACACTAATCACAGACTTCAGACCCCAAGACCTTAAAGTCATAAAAAGTCATATCCTACCCTATTTGCAACTGGCTAAAAAAATGATGGCATTAAACAACACTTCAAATACGCCACTCACAATTATACACCAAACACCCAGATAACACATCCCAGACACAGATCCTCTACAGAAAGCGAGCAGACTTACTTGAAGCATGAGTCCTTCTTCTTCAGTTGAGCCGCAGCCACAGTTGATGATTTCTGCGGGTGCTTCTTGCACGGATGCATTTTCTCCCCCGTCGACCCAAGTGTCTGTTGTGTCCTCTTCAACTTCGATCCCAGATGATTCCGCTGTTAATAATGTATGTTTTTTTTTAAGATGTGAAGTTTATAAAGTTAATTTGTAATCATATATATTTATAATTATTCTTAGATTAGACACTACAAGTTCTATTTTTTAAAAAAGGCAAATTATGCATATACTTAGTTTTGGGTTTTCAACTTGAGGAGAAAAAATGCATAGTACTGTTTTACGCAAAAGTGTATGCAATGTTGTGTGGTTAAGGAGGCAGCTAGATATTTTGGAACCGGGAGATAGGTCTCTTGAAGGGCTCCCTATATTTCTTAGCTTTGATGTAAAAATATCTATTCACTTTTTTGAACTGATTATTTTTTCCTTTTCTTTTTTGGCCCATACAAAAAGGGGTAAGAGAGAAAAAAAAAAAATCAATCAATAAATAAAAGTAACATGCACTCTTTTCTGACTAACATTATTGTAGTCAACACCAACTAGAAAATGCATCACATCCGTCAAAAGATAAAAAAAAGTAAATAAATCCTACATATATAATTCACTACATAAATTTCGTTATCTTAGCAGAAGGGGGGCCTTCCATCAGGGGGCCATGGGGTATTGCAGAAATACCCCCCTCCCTAACCCTCTCCCCTGGCTACACCACTGAGTACGTGCATGTGCATGTGTGTGTGGATATACATATGACTACGCATGTGAACGTGTCTGACTATGCACATTCAAGTGATCTTTTAAACCTAATCATGTTTTTTTTTTCTTTAATGCAGATGGGATTCAAAGGATTAAATTATGCTGGTTTAAAAGAAATTAGTATGAGAGAGAGAGAGAGAGAGAGAGAGAGAGAGAGAGAGAGAGAGAGAGAGAGAGAGAGAGAGAGAGAGAGAGAGAGAGAGAGAGAGAGAGAGAGAGAGAGAGAGAATACAATAAAAATCATTTACACCATGCATTTACCTTCCATGTACTGCAGTTTTTTGCCTGATGTATTTGAACTACTAACATCAGAAACGACAGTATCTGCAATTAGCGAGAAATGATAAAAAAAAGCTCGAAAAAAGCAGACAAAAAAAAATAATGTAAACATTAACATTAACCTTTATAGGTACAGAAAATTTCTGAGCTTTGTGTTAACAAGGTACAAAAAAAGGCACATCCGATTGAACTTTAATATGCAATCATTTCAATGCAAATCTTGAATATGTGTAATACAGATAATTTGGATGTTTTTCTTTTTAATTAATGACTTATGCCGTGTACATATACACTTCAGAATGGCTATTCTGTCCTTAAAGGTTTACGCAGCATTAAAGGAAATGATACAAATTATAAAAGAATAGCAGCCACATTCTAAGCAATAGACAGGAATTGCTAAAAAGACACATTGTGAAGTTTCTCCAATGCACAGAATTTAAAGAAAAAGAAAGAAGAAAAAAAGAAAAAAAAATACATATAAATAAAATAAGAAAAAAAACAATAAATTTTATACATCTTAAACATACATACATGCAAATAATGAATGCTACAATAAAAAAAGAGACAGATATTTAATATTTATAACTGTATCAATTTCAGATTAAAAAAGAGGTGAGCAGTAATTTATTGTAATGCACATAGGTAGATATCAATATGTACTTGTGCAAAGCTTATTATGTATATGGATATTCAGGTGAATGAAAAAACTATCACAGATTCCGTAATCAACAATCTCTCTCCCTCTCGCTCCATCCTGCTGAGATGTACTCTTTTGTTTCAATAAACGTCAAATTCAGAGTCAAAGTCAAGTCGCTCTCTCTCTCACTCTCTTCCACTCTCACACAAATAACCTAAAGAAAAAATAACATGCACCATCTTAAGCAACAGGAAATTATTTGACCACAAAGTACACATGTATAGGAGTCCAGCCTTAGCGTCTACCACAAACTTACCACTCGTGACTTTGGGAGTGGATGACCCCTTCCGCTTGCTGTATCTGTATTTGGTCACTGCTTTGGTCTCCTGCTGGTCGTCTTCACTCATACTCTCTGAAGGCACTATCAGGTAAAGAGATGAAGAAAATGTTTTGCCTTTGTGGTGAGAATAAGAATAAGGCTTTTACCAAATCTTAAATAATGTATCTTTTGTATGAACAGGGGTGTATCCAAGCCCCTTCTGTAGAAGTGTGTTCATAAAACCAGTAACTACCTGTATATCTATGGCTCACTTGATCCATATTTGTCTGACAAACTAGATGTCTTGCTTGCCAAATATGTAACTTTTCTGATAAAAAAGAAAAAAAACTTCCACCAACTCACCTGACTTCCTCTTCTTACTAGTTTTGGGATCGACTTTTGATTTGGTCTTCTTCTTCTTTTGTATCTGGTCCACACCTTCATTGGGGTCATAGTCTGGGTCCTGGGTCTTGACAATTCCTCGGAGTGAAGAGTCATCCTCTAGATCATCTATGTAGTCATCCAGTTCCTCCTTCACCTCCAGTTCATCCTCAGACTTTATCTAAGAAAGAAAGGCAGAGTTCACATTTAAGAAATTAAACTGTTTTCTTTTTAATTTTTGAAGTATTCTCAATCATGAATGTACTCTTGCTGACTTTTAGATACAATTATAATATTCTAATTTAATAACATATCAAGTACATGTTCCTTTCACAATTGTAATCTTACTCTCACTTTAAAAACTATATCATAAGATACAACTGGAAATAGACTATGTAAAATGAACTTGGCCAAGATACTCTAATCTCCACATGGAACACAGTCATTACCGGAAACCCTTCCAAGCTGGGCTCTTGCTTAAGTAGCTCTTTCTTCTTGGGCTCCTTGGGGTGCTTAGGTGTAGAGGCCAAAGAAGACGTTCCACCCAGCGTGGCTGCTGCCTTCTTCTCCGTGCTCTTGAGCTTGGTGTCACTTGGGCTCCCTGAAGCACCTCCCCGTGATGACTTCTTGGACAAAGTCTCACCCTTCAGTACCTTTTCGACGGGTGAGGAGGAGTGTGTGGGTGAGGCAGTGAGGTCGAGGTGGTCCCCTACAGTGCGGGCGTAGGCCAGGTCAGCTACATTGGGTGCCCAACTGCTGTTCTTCTTCAAAATCTCAGGATGGTAGTGCTTGATGTGCATCTGTTGAGGGGAATCATTAGGTAAAAGAGAAAGAGGTTTTAGAACACTGTCTTGAATCAATTGCTGCTCTTATCTGTACAGAGCAGTTTGGTATGAAGAACTTTTAAAGCTTTAGGAAAGGTAAACAGCAAGCCTTACATATACATCTGACACTACTACTAAGTAAAGCAAAAGTTACTCATCATTTCTGTAAGCTGCTAGGGTAAAAGAATAAAAGTGATAGCAACAGCCTATTGACATATTCCACACAAAAAATAAATTCATATACTCCAACAAACACAGACAGGAATCTCTATGCCAACTTTTGAAAACCAAGACAATCAAAAAACAAAGCTTACCTGCAGTAAATTTTCCTTGCGAAAGCTCTTGCCGCATCCCGCTTTTGGACACTGGTGTTCATTGTGCTCAGTAAGAACCACAAACTCATTAGGTGCCACTGTGAGGGAAAATGATCTTTTTAATATAAACTCCTTTGAAAAAGATTTTACCACTATGAAGATGGCAAGGAATCTGCAAA
>NC_091583.1:28692214-28694714 GCF_042767895.1 Penaeus vannamei | reverse complement strand
ATCCTTAATTTAAGCCAAGCAAAAAGAAAGAAAGAAAAGAAACTAAAATAATAAATAAAAAGAAAGGAAAGAAAGGAACGAAATTAATAAAAAACAAAGACAAAAAATATACATCGTGCAACTCCACTACGACAGCAATGTGCTTTAACAAAATAAGGGAAAAAAGTTTAACCCATTCTGCCTACGGTGTCAGTACATTCCGCGAAAATATTAATACTGGATAATCAATAAGATTTCGTTGTATTCGTGTTCTTACATTCCCTACAACAGAAATAAAAAATAAATACATAAAGAGTTCATATGAACGGTAAGTGAACACCCAACTAACAGCAGATAAACAAAAAAAATAAGCCATCTATCTAACGACATCTAGAGACATTTGACACATCTAATCTCCATGCACTACCTTTTTTTTAAATATCATTGTCTTTTTAAAAAAAATCTACATACTAGTACCTGAAAATTTGTCTTATGGCATTACTTGATCGCACTTCACTAAACTTTAAGGGTCTATAGGAGTGCCATAACTCTGAAATATACTCGGAAACAAAAATAATAAGGAAAGAAAGAAAGAAAGGGAAACAGGAGACAGCATCATGTCAGTGATTCTCTAAAAATATAGTTTCTAATACTAATTATACAGATATGTGGATAATATTCAATACTGTGTTCAGATAATAGATATTCATTTTTTTTTCTAAAGATCTATAAGTACTTGGGTTTTTTTTTCCGTTCCGTGGCAGTCTGTTCCTCATCTTCACCATCCGGGCTTCAAATTGCTCCTTTCTCCTCTTCTCTTTGCAGTTAACCTAATGTCCTCCTAAACCTTATTCATGCTCAGTAACTTAACCTTAACGTCACCCATTCACAGACATGTATCTAAGGACATACACACGGATACACATACTTATTTGAAGAGGCTTCATTCAGTAATATATGGATTTAAGTTCTCGTGCGATTATTTTAGTCTGTGTAACACTCAGTCATGCAGTCTCATAACAACTTGGATTTAAGCTTTAGATGGATGGTAGGGACAGGCAGAGAGGTAAAGAGATAGATAGAGATAGAAAAAAAAAGAGGATGGAGAATATGTACATATATGAGTGTCAAAAAAAAAAGAAAAAAAAATATATATACATATATATACATACATATATATATATATATATATATATATATATATATATATATATATATATATATATATATATATATATATACATACATACATACATATATATAATTCAGGTCATTTCGGGGATTAGTTGTGCGACGACTTTGATTAGCTCATGACTAACCAAGGTTAGTTGATTGCATACACACACACACACACACACACACACACACACACACACACACACACACACATATATATATATATATATATATATATATATATATGTGTGTGTGTGTGTGTGTGTGTGTGTGTGTGTGTGTGTGTGTGTGTGTGTGTGTGTGTGTGTGTGTGTGTGTGTGTGTGTGTGCACGTACCATAAGACCGGTCTCATATTCATTTCTCTCTCACTTCTGGAAGCAGACCTGGAATCCCTTTGTGCTAAGATAGAACTGCCTGAAATACCTTCTATCCATGGACCACTTCCCCTAAAGCTGTTTCGGGAGACAAGATCTGTAAAGTACTGTGGAAGGAGGAGGAGGCAGGACCAGCGGGATGACATACCTAATCAGAAATGTGTCCGCAGAGGTTATTGTAAATTGCAACTCGGTGAACCTTGTAAAAAGTGGCCTCCTTTATTATAAAAATAAGACTTTCAGATCTGTTTTCAAAAGGTAGGCGGGTGGATTCATGGTTGCTATATGTCCACAGGTGTGGGTTTTGATTGTCGCGAAAGTTTCACTGCAATATCTAGAAAACTGATGTCTTATGATGCCAGTCTCATTAATTTTAGATGGCAACTCATATACATATATGTAAGTCGTATTGGTCTACCTTTGTTGTATTCTTCCTTCGTTTCTTTCGTTGTAATGTCATTTTTAATTTTCAAGCAGTTTTTGCCCAGATCCTACTACTATTTCCTCAACAGTGACGATCTGCTGGAAAATTATTCGCTCCAGAAAAAATATTAAATGTTATTTTGGAGTCAAAATACTATCAAGAACGTTTTGAAACCAGTAAAGATGTACCAAGAGGGGGGGGGGGGGAGTATACATGTAGGGGAACCAGGGCAGGAGGTCAGGAAGGTGGCTCTGGACAGTGTGGACAGTGGAACCAGGGATAAGTGTGCACAGTGGAACCAGGGATAAGTGTGGACAGTGGAACCAGGGATAAGTGTGGACAGTGGAACCAGGGATAAGTGTGGACAGTGGAACCAGGGATAAGTGTGGACAGTGGAACCAGGGATAAGTGTGGACAGTGGAACCAGATATAAGTATGGACAGTGGAACCAGGGATAAGTGTGCACAGTGGAACCAGGGATAAGTGTGGACAGTGGAACCAGGGATAAGTGTGGACAGTGGAACCAGGGACAAGTGTGGACAGTGG
>NC_091583.1:28672214-28677214 GCF_042767895.1 Penaeus vannamei | reverse complement strand
TTTAACTTTTTATCCTCTTGCAACATAAAACCTGTCAACTTCCCTAAAAATTGGAATAAAAAGCATTAGTTAAGTTTAAATCTGAGGTGAGAATGTTCCAGCGACAGGACAAAGAAGGGGGTTGCTTGTGGAAGACAAAGAAATGGGTGAGGACGATGACTAGCTGCAATTCCAAGGATTAGTGCCAGACCTAAAGGACTGCCATCTCACTGTGCAAAATGTACATTATCTATTAATACTACACACTCATACGAATCAGTCATTTCAGAGGTCATTTAACCCTGGTTTGATTTACTCCATCATTGTCAGTGCATCGCCCATAATCTTATCTCTTGGTGAAAGAACCAGGGTGGTTTCTTATCTATTGCTCATATCTCTTAATGGTCTGTAAAGTTGTTTTGAGGTATTTTTGAGGCTAGATTGCAAATTGTGAAAAGCAAAATGTAGAATGTGTTGTTAAAAAAGTTCTAGTTTTTAACATTCATAAAAACCATACATGAGGACTAACCCTAATAATAGAATAAATTTACTGCAAAGCAGTGAATTGCATAAGATCTGATTTCCTATATTTCCTATAACTTTAAGAACGAGTAAAATGATCTCTGCCAAAGAAATTGGTTCCATGTTCATTTAAATAAATGCTATATTTATATATGACTTGGAAACATGCATTTCCTTTCAAGGTGAGAACATCCTGTCTCCTTTATCAGTTTTTCATTGTTATAATGGAGAGGCAACAACTAAGACCTTTGTACTCAACATTTCATGCTCTTCAAATTAATGCATGCATTTCTTAGTAAAGTTTCACATGTACAAATGTACAATGTAATTTATACATTTTTATGGGTATGGTGGGTCTAACAGTAATGTTCATATTTTGAGACTTCAATATTAAGGCTTTAGGTAAATTTAGAGAAATACTTTCAAATTGTGTGTGCTGGCTTTCACATAACTGTTGTCCCTGATGATAAAAAGGCTTGCAGAATTTTTTTGGGAGTTTATCACTGGCAAAGTTTATAGCCACTCAAGTTACTTTATAATGGCTAGTATGCTTTTCTGCTTTTCTTTTGTCACTAACTTTGCAATTTATGAGTTTAGCACTTGTTTGTATACTTTTGACAATACATGAAATCATGACATTTTCTGCATGCATTGTGGAGACGGGTTGGCTCAGGGAAGAACAACGAGTGACATTATTATTCTTATTTGTCAAATACAAAACATTATAAACTCAGTTTTATCCTTCCATAATTAATTCCAGTTAAATCATTTTCTATTACCATCTCTAAGTAGACATTTGACTTATAATTGTCAGTTTTTGATCCTGGGTCTATTGCTACATTAGGAATTGAACAGAAAATGTCAATCTATTCTGTCATCTTTGTCCAGATCTGTGTGGACCAGCTTACTATCTCTGTGGATATCAATCGGCTATCATCATCTGTTTCTTTCTACAGCATTGAAAATATTCATTCATTACTTGTATCAAAGTTACTTATGCCTTTTTTCCTGGTCTAATAAGTAGTTTTTGATTCTACATGTATTAAAAAAATATTTGTTTCACAAAAATATATTCCCATTTTCCTTCACCTATGTGTACCTAACCATGTGCAAACATTATCTGTAAACCAGATACTATGATTGAGAATTGATTTAAAAAATAGGATTCTGAATTTACTATTTACAAATGAACTGCTGATTTCAAAATTGTTTTAAGTAGAGGAATTCTTGATTTGAAAATATTTTTTGTACATGAGCAACTTGAGAAATTAATCATTATCCTGAAAAACTCTGGATAAGAGACACTACACTTGTATCAGTATATTGTTAGAATCCTTCTCAGTTGAAGCAAATCCTAGGTTTTTTGTATATGTGAAAAAATATTTTGTTTTATTATCATGGACCAATAGGCAAGAGAGGTACCAGCTATCATCATAACGGGTCTAGAACTATTCTTTCAGCTATTATATAGTCTTGATTTAGTATTCTCTCTTACCAAGAATTTATATATATATAAATATATACACATGTGTATATAAATAATAATAATAATAATAATGAAGAGATACTTTTATATGTATTAAGGATTCTCTTACGATGTCCCCAAAATCTTGCAAGATGCAAACAAAAAATAAAATAAAAAAATAAAAATATAAACAAGAAATAAAAAAATATATATAAAGATTCAGGATAAAACATTCCAATAGCAGTAACCTCCTGGCAAAAGCACAGAACCTGAATTGACGAGGTTTCACTGTGCTGCCTTCTCTGAGCTCAGTTTGCACCCACCTTAGAGGGATCAATAAAACACATCAGGGTAAAGCTTTGTGGTTGTATTTTTTGTAACCAGCTCATTTTTATAGTGCAATTTTACATGTGACAGTTATTCATGAGTACTACCACGGAACCAGAACTAAAAATATAGCCATGACCCTAAAGAGTGAAACCTTGTTAACTCAAGCTCAGTTCCATACAAACTGATATAAAACAGAAACAGAAGGGAAGATTTACAAAAGAAAAGGTACAGTAGTTTACTACGCTTTGATCAACTATTATGAAGTCAAGTTCATACAAGAGGCAGCTGTACAAGTTTGAACTTTGACTTTGTAGCTACGGGTGACAGTTCCTTGCACCACCGGCCCTGGGCTAGAACAGGTAGACGTCAAAGTCCATCAAGTCACTCAGACTGAAATCAAGATCTGGAATGTCCACACTATTATCAAACGTACTTCCTGTAAATGACTGTTTCCTGGGACGTCCACGCTGCCTCTTGGCTGGAGGTGGACCTGTGTGCTCCTCGGGAGAGACCGCTTCCGAGTGGGACACAAGGGGAGGGTTGTTACTCCCGACCGAGGTCAATCGCAGGCTGGCATCCACCTCCATGCTGCCCACACTGTCCAGGTCGCCAAGGGCTTCTTCTAGGGCCTCTTCCAAGTCCAGAATAGGCTCTAGACGATCCTCCTCTTCGCAGTCAACCGGACAGCCACTAGACAGGCTGTAATGTAAAAGAACCTGCAACTTGTCCTCACAATACAGGGATGGGTCGTCTCATGGCTTTCAAGATTATGTGCCCAAGACAGTAAGATAATGCTAGGGGCAGTGGGATAGGTTTTTGCTGCCAACAAGATGCACAGTATAAAACAGATCATTCAACTGGACTAAGCTAGTATCAAATTGATAATTATCTTTGAAGTTTAATTATTTCCTAGATTCTAAGTAATATTACTTTACAGGCAGCATATAAATAATCTTCAAAGTCAAATGTATCTGATAAAATACAAGTCAAAAGTAATCTTAACATTTGAAACTATGCCAAAAAAATAGTTTTTCTGCCCCTATCATTTACTTCAATGAAGTTACAAGATACATTACTTCCAATCTCACAACACCGCCCTTATACTTACTCTAATGTTAGTCAAGTACAGCACTTGCCCAGAGTCTGGGATCAAACCAAAATACTAGTTTTTTGTTGTTGTCCGACATCATAACCAATGGTCTGGAAAACAGCTTTTGGAAACTGTATTATGAAAAGTTTGAAGAGCCCAGAATGACAAAGTTTTAGTTGCAAATGTCTACTTTTTTCTTTATTCAAATTTTACCAGATTCTCTCAAGTGCTGTTCTTCTGAGCCAGCCTTTGCAAGCCAGTCCAGATTCATACTAGGATATCCAAAAAGGGGTCAATTAGATAAAATTTAAAAATACATCAAGGTAATATAAAAGTATATGTATTCTTTACAAAATTAAAATTTTGATCTTTCATCCTTTTCTTTTTTTTTTTTCTTTTTTTGTATTTTCTTTAAATTCTCTTAACTAAACCCTAAACAAAGGGAATCTGGCCCAGTTACGTTCAGCTGACCAAAATGTCGGCTCTTTGTCAAACCAAAATCAGCTGTAAAGATTGCCTGATTACTGGTATTGTCTTTAGCCAATTTCTGCCTGCTCTGATGGTACGTGAAAATTGACAGCTAGTTTAAACAAATAGTCTTAAGTTTAAAAACATACTTTTCTTAAGTCTATCATTAGCTTAAATGTAGAACAAGAAGATGACCAAGTTCTGTAGACCTACCCATGCATGAAAACCTGAAAATAAATTGTTGGTCATTCTCTATCAAAAATATAGGCAAAAGAGTGTGTGAAAATTTCTTCTTTAGATCTATGGGCTATGGATTCTGGAGCAATCTCAAATAATAAACAAGTAAACCAATTTTTATGTAAAAAGAATTAAAGTACTAGGTCCGTGAAAATTTTCCTCATCTTTTTCTTCTTTTTTTTTTTCTCCTTCCTCTCTTTCTTCCTTTCTCTTACTTCCTTCCTTCCTTCCTTTCTCTCTCTCTCTCTCGCGCTCTCTCTCACTTTCTTCTTTCCTCTTTTATCTTTTTTAAATGTCTTGACTAAAACTGAGAAAAGTTCTAAAAAAGGTCACAAAGAAAATTGAACGTACATCTACATGAATTGTGGTATAGGAACGTGCAATGGGTATTGGGTTGATGTCGAGTTAGATGTCAAAGGTTCAAACTAGTGATGGGGTCAGTCGACAATGAGATGAAGCGACCCACAAGTTCGCTAGCCCCGTTGTCGCCACGCCAACAACCGGCTACGGCCAAGATTTCTGAAATTGGGAATTCTGGCATAGGTATGGTTGCATCAGCAGCAGAGAGAGATCTGCCATGAAAGTGCTGAGGTCCAACACCGTCACATATGAGGGAAGCAGCCAATGCAAGCGGTGCGTGTGCGTGTGTGCGTGACTTGACTTTGGATCCTTTTTGACTTCTCTTGAGCAAAGATTTCATCAGAGTTGAGCCTCACTTGAGGAGGGGCACTTTTTATACGCTCGTACTAGCTGGTCATCTCTCACATGTAGGGGGATTTTATATGTCCTTCTTACTTGGGACTGATCCCTGAGGAATGATCGTCTATTGCTCTAAAAAATACTTAGTTTGCACATCAGGAGAGACTGCCTTAAAAGTAATATTATTCTCTCTAGTCTAATGATAAAAGT
>NC_091583.1:28659714-28667214 GCF_042767895.1 Penaeus vannamei | reverse complement strand
TGTGATGGGAAGCAATCACTTCTAAGAAAAAGTCAATTCTACAAATAATAGTGCTTTGGTCTCATAATCCATTGTTTCTACTCTAGTTTTATTCACAGTACCCACACTAAATCCAAATCAGTAATTAAAGATATGTAATCTGACTGCAGGAAGATTCAGATAAGAGTCCTTGAGTTATATTTACAAACAAACAAAAAAATTAGCTAAACGAACCAACTTCTCATCTGCAAGTCTTAAGAGAAAAATATAGAAGACAACCTCCTCACGGATGAAAAGTACAGTTCCGAGTAATGATAACCATACACACACTAATATCTTCTCAGATAAATGCGTATTTAGGGGAGAGAAAGAAGTAGCTGATAAGACAGATAGTGTTTACATGTTCTAGCCAACTTCCTTGCCTGTGATTTCATAACTAGATTGTGACAGACAAAATAAGGAGTACAAAAGATAAACAAAACAAAACACAAACAAAACAAACACATACACACACACACAAAACACAAACACACACACAAAACACAAACACACACACAAAACACAAACACACACACAAAACACAAACACAAACACACACACAAAACACGAACACACACACAAAACACGAACACACACACAAAACACGAACACACACACACATGAACACACACACACACGAACACACACACACACAAACACACACACACACATTAAACAAAATTATGATATATATAAGAGATCACTAAAAAATAAATACAAAAATCAAACTTATCAGGGTAGCATGTAACGTTATCTGATACTATGAGTGTAATATTCCATTAAGCCTTTCACAGAGATCAGACGTCTTCATACATCTAGAGACCTTCTCACACAAAACTTGGAAAAGTTCCAAAAGGAGGCTACACCATTTTGTAATTCTTCCCAAAACAATTTTTTTGTGGGGGGGCTTTAGAATTTAAGTATTTCTTCCACTTATGACAATGATTTTTTTTTTGTTTTTTGTTTTAGGAGTCTTCTTCTATTCCCTATCACAGGCATCTAACCTAATATGGAATACCTGAATAATTCAGTCAGTCACCCTTCATACAATACAAGATTATCTCACAATAAAGCGATTGCTCAATTACAATTACCTAAAAACTAGAGTGAACAACAACAAAAAACATCAAAGATTTTGGAACTCTTCCATTTTCTATAAAGAGAGAAACTGCTGTAGCATGACCTCATACACATCTATTGGCAATGTTCCTACTATATCTCATTTCTTAATGGCACTGAAAAAACATCATAGATGAAAAACACTACAAAATGTGAACTCTTTCTAAACAATATCAAGCAAGAAACTCCCCTAAATGTGGGTATCTGCTGTGCTCATGCATCTTGTTGGGTACTTTGGCATTCAGCCAAGGTTCTAATATTATTCTAAGGGACTATTTATTGCTAAATCATAATCCTCTGGTTATATTTACTTAAATCTGCCCACACAGTGAACCCTTTCCTCCATGTTTTATACAAATCCTTATAAAAAAGGGCAACAGAGTATTTCTTACAGGATAAGAGAATGTACCTAATTATATACAATTGCCACAATCAGGCTTGTTAACTCAGCCACTGGGCCCTCCAAGCTCAATGCTACATACTGCATGACAACAGGGATCCACAGAGCTGGATGTGGCCTCTTATCATGATGACATACCCATAACACACACAGACACAAAGACACACACACATACACACAGTCCTTTCAACTTATTCCTTGACATAAAAAGTAACCAGGCAAAGTGATCCTTGTAAACTCAATACTCTTGCTAGCCACGTGACCTAAACTTACAAGATTACAGTACCATCCTATTAATGCAGGAGCACTCTTACTGTTTCTTTACTCTATAACCCACTTAAACCCTCTAATGTACAAGCACATGCAATAAACCACGCCCTACTCCTTTCTGTGTCCTCCCTACTGTTTATGGCAATACTAGACCTTTCCTGCCCTGAATGTAAATTCCCCAGCTGGGAAGTGGAAAACCTCTATTCTACACACAACCACTGCACATAAATATTTATGACCCTTAACACAGAACCCTCTGCAGGTCTCTTCTCAACTTTTCCCAATAGTATATGCAAGTATTAATGAACTACTTCACATTGTGCTATCACAACTATTTCTAATCTTGTAAACAAACCCATAAATAAAGACAATCTGCTGATGTATCATATCCCTGGCTATGAGAATGCTGTATCAAGGACTTTGGCACTTTATTGCTTCCTCTGTTAAAACTGCTTGTACTGCATTCATTTATTACAACATGAGCAACACCAACTTCCAACAGTAAATGCATTCCCTGATGGGGCTGTATATGTTTGCATCAACTTCAATTTTACCTTCATCATCAACTCTGGTTACCAAACTTATATACAAAAACTATTTAAGTGATATAAACTAAATTTTATGAATACTAAAATTAAAGGAAGAAAAAAATAAGAAAAACAAAGAACATTCCACAATAAAATTAGCAACTATGGATATGCACCCTGCTATATGTATAGGTCACATGAACCAGGTCTATCTTTTCAGCCTCTGCAGTGATATTGTTTCCATTGGATGTGGTTAGGGTATAGTCAGTTATGGTCTACATGCTCAATATCTACTGCACCGTAATTATGTTAATCACAAGAGTCAGTTATATTACACATGCTTCATATCTGGAAAATGTGATTTGCATTATGGAGATCTAGCAAAATTACTATTTCCACAAGTGAAAGACTTCAAGCACTTCAAAATGCGATTTTCAGTAGTCTAATAACTTATATCCCTGCATCTTGAGCTTACTAAAGCAACTCTTGATCTGTCCCATACAGATCCTAAATAACAATAATAACAAAAGTAGAAAATAGTATAAGTAACACCATCAAACTCATCACATTTCAGTCTTTTTAAGATTACACAAACCACAACCAATTCACAACTGACCAATTTTCTAAGGCTCGTCTTTATTTCAAGAGGATGACACCTGAGAAAAAAGACGAAACGGTGAAGTTACAACAAAAGTGTAGAAGCAAAAATTATATACAGTATAAGCACTCTACAAGTGGGGGAGCAGGAGGGGAGGGGGAATATATATATCAAATATATAAGGCTCGTTTACTCCTAACAAGGTATTTATTATATCAAAATAAAAATATTACTATTACAAAGGAGGCAAAATATGGTCAAGAAATTTGTACAGTCCGAGCATTGTAATCTCAGTAGCCCATAATCCAGGGCAGCATGCATGTGTAAGGCTTCCTACACAAATTATGTAAACACAGAAGCCGAACGTATAATTTCTTCAAGTCTTCTAGCTTTCCCAACCAAAAACTGTATCACTAACAGAAGAAGTACACCCAGCTAACATACAAACAGTAAAAAGTGGAAATTAATCTATTGCTAAATCACGTAGTTTAATAAAGATCAGTCTATGAGGAAATCCACATCTGCCGCTTAGAATGTTCTTCACCTAACCATCCCTTTCCCTTAAAAAAGACAGATTGACAAACAAAAATCCAAACACACACACACAAACACTCTCTTTCCATGATAAACACATGGGTATATATGGTCTTCATTTTCCTTTCTTTTTTTAACAAAGGTATGAGTAGGCTACTCTTAACTGGATTAGATCATAGGAAAGAATCACCAAAAATATAACTACAAGTATAGAGGGTGCCTAATCCCCAAACTTGAACAATTTTTACATTTAAAGTTAAAAACTATTTCCATAACAGCTAAACTGAAATCACTTGTTTGTAGTACTGTAACATTCTGCAGAATACGGTTAATAATTTTGAAGAGGACTTGTGTGCTAATTTATCTGAATAAATATGTACAACAGGTATCCATAATTACATCATAATGTGTGAGTGAGTGAGTATGTACAACAGGTATCCATGAGAGTGAGAGTGAGAGTGAGAGTGAGTGTGTACGTGTGTGTGTGTGTGCGTGTGTGTGTGTGTGTGTGTGTGTGTATGTGTGTGTGTGTGTGTGTGCGTGTGTGTGTGCGTGTGTGTGTGAGAGTGAGTGTGAGAGTGAGTGTGAGAGTGAGTGTGAGAGTGAGTGTGAGAGTGAGAGTGAGTGTGTGTGTGAGTGTGAGTGTGAGTGTGAGAGTGAGTGTGTGTGTGTGCGCATACACAAGGAACTGTTGTTCCCATTTTCTTGGAAAACTATATCTATTCTATATCTCTACTTATATCAATCTACAAAATATATTCTGAGTTGTGAAATTGCCTCACTAGATTTTAAAGGTTTACCTCTCCTTTAGTTAAATGGAAAATAAAAAATATTGTCCATAATATGTCTTCATGAACTTTATCACTTCATGAAAATATTGTCCTTACAAAATGTACTTAATACTCAAGATAGGTATAAGGTCAAAACTATTTAAAGAAATTTCATATAGTCTTATAAGGTTTGTGTAAAGTATAAATACGCATCAAATATGAGTGATACTACAATATCTAAATTTAAAAAATCAAGTATTAGGCACTTCTTTCCACGAGTGCTATAAACCATAATTATATCCATTAAAATTTAATACAACATAACATTCGCCTTTCTATACGTGAACTTGGTCATTCATTAGGTAAGCCGTCAATAAAGATGGCCATATCATGCAACGTTATAGCATAAGCACTTTGGCAAAGACCAACAACTCTCCGTTACGTCTATTCAGGGAAGATATAGACCTTAGACAAGTTCCTTATTTTGTGATAAATCACCACTTTGCCAGAATACACATGGATGTTCCTTGGGAGGTCACCGCACATGGTGCCTTTTTAATGACCAATTGCATCACAATACTTCACTTTATTAATACTATAGTGATTATCATTTTACTTTTGCACAGTTTTACTCTAGACATGCATTCTATTTCAATGCATGTCTACAGACCTGAAACAATCTATTTCTTGAAATACACCATTCCACTTCACACTCACATCGGATATGTGTGGGTGTTTGGCAACAGTCAATACAGAATGAGATGTATTCAGGCATTAGCTGTATTGATTTCTACTATGAAAAATAAAATAATCCATGTTTATGAGCATAAATCTCAAATCAATAGAACTTACATCTCCGAGAAATAAAAATAGCCTACTGGTACTCACAAAACTCCATCAGTATATTGCATAATACTTGTAATGTAATTCCAATCAACTATTCAAAAACAGTTCTCAAGGAGTCAACACCCATTGATAAAACCTACGAGTGATATCACAAGCCACCCGAGCCCACCTGCAATTGATAAAGAAAAAGGAAAACTGGTAACTCTACCACAAACTTAAAATACCTATGAAAATGACATTAAACCATTAAACAAGGGCTAATAACACTATTTGTTTGCCTTTTTACCCCCAAGAGCAAACAAACGTACCTCACTCATTCATATGGTCACTAGGGGGGGGGGAAAGAGATTACCTCTCCCTGACCTGCTAATCCCTCCCTATGAATGAATGAATGAATGGTGAATTACAGCAGGCCATAAACCTGTCATCTCCCAATGCTTCCAGAAACACACTCATTCCCAGTCTCTGTACCTTTTGGGACATGCCACAGGAGAGGGAGAGATAATACAGGTCTTAAAATGAGTCACTTTCGGGAGCTTGGAACACCCGAGGCGAGATCGGAGTCCCAGAAGCCATGGAATGTAATGGGCGTGAAATCGGTTATATTCACCTCTTTACACACTGAATCCACACTCCTTATTCACCATCGGCTCAATAACCATCGGATAATCCTCAGATTAAGCTCGGAATCGGCGGCAAATCGGCCAGAAACACAGCGAGAGTCCCGCACACACACCACCCTTGAGGGCCCCCCACATGGTGAAAGCAGAAAGCAAAGTTCCTCTCCCTCCTCCTTTCTCTCTCGCTTTTTTTCCAAATTGGAGAGATTCGCGCCTCGGGAAACCTCGTCCACGGGAATCCTTGAGTGTCGGCCCACTCTTTCTCCCTTGCAGAGGCAATAACAACCCAAAAAAGGCGGGGGAAAAGGGAGAAAATCCTAGCGCATCGTTCAAGTTCAAGGTCACACGCGATCTCCTCCTCCTCCTTCCTCACCGGTGGCAAAAACGTTTCTCGCTGACCTGACCCCCATTTCCCAGGTCGCGTCCTCGTCCCCACGGGTCTATTAATACCACCGGGATCCCGCGGGGGCAGGCGAGAGAGGGGAGAGACGAGGGAGGCCGAGGGGAAAATTTTTTCGAAAGGACGAAAGCCTGAGGGAAAAGTTTTCTCTCTTCCTTTCGTTCAGGTCAAGCCCCCTCCACCAACCCCACGTCTTACAAACCGATTTTTAGCGCGAAGTACGTGTTATTAGCCCTTGTGCCTGACCTCGAGACGTGCGGAGCGAATTAGAGAATGTACCTTGCTTAATAGTTGTGTGTTGAATGGTGAATTTCCAGTAATTTACTCCATTTTGCTGTTTAGGTTCTACTGCCTCGTGCACGCCATATCAACACACAACTATAGAGGAAGGAACCACGAGGGCGATCGGCCAGACAAGTGACGCTCGGCTTGCGCACGACGGGACCCTTCGCTCGCTCCTTTTTGCCTTATTTTCCTTTATTTTCCTCTCTGAAGGATAAAATAAAATTTAGATAATTTTAATAACTGATATATTTATGTATTCTTTATATAATATCCCTTGTCTCTCGCTGTAGCGGAAATGAAGCCAAAAAAACAATTGAAAGACACTTAAGGGAGAATAAGGAGATAGCATTGTGTTACCGGCGCTATGAGATCGCACCTAAGTGGCATCCGAATCCCTCTTCGAACATAGTAAAGTTACTTATTGAAGTTGTAAAAGTGGATTCGTCGCAATGGAGAAATTTTAGAAAGAGAAATTCCCATTCAGAGAGCTATGGCGGCTTTATTAAAGAAGAGAGCGCTTGCCGAATACTGCCAGACTGTAGTGGTAAACCTGAACTCCATTTTGCACTCTTGAGAGGCCTTTTACGAGTT
The DNA here is from genome assembly GCF_042767895.1 of Penaeus vannamei. NCBI lineage: Eukaryota > Metazoa > Arthropoda > Malacostraca > Decapoda > Penaeidae > Penaeus > Penaeus vannamei. The sequence goes on along the minus strand of NC_091583.1, from coordinate 28,660,236 downwards.
AAACTGCAAGCTAGATTCGGCCAAAACAAACGAAGCATATGAATGAACTTTTCAGAAATAATTTTTCGTAATTTTTTTGATTCCAAAGTTTCCGCGATTTCACCTGAAATTGCATGCATTCTATATATGTTTCGATATTTAGGAGTTATCACAACTGTCATCGAGGCAAATAATCATCAGGGAAAGTTGTATGAGTCCTTTTATTTGTAAATAAAAAACGAGAAAATGCCGGTCAATTAGTGGAGCCAAGATTAAAATGCAAATATTAACGCTTAGAATGATGTCATTCCTTTTTAACCTCATTCTTGATTAGATTAATTATTATTCATCAGCTCTCCAGTCCTAACCAGTTATTTAATCATTTTTATGTATAGTTTGAGCACTTTGAAACTCCTGAGATACTTACAGGCTGGCAATCAAGTGTCCATATTGGCTTAACTAATTCTTTATTAACGTTCGTTGATTATAGTTATTACTCATTGTTACCCTTACTAGGTATTGTTAATATTTTTACTGATGGTT
>NC_091583.1:28637214-28649714 GCF_042767895.1 Penaeus vannamei | reverse complement strand
CTTGCACAGACTTCATGCCATCCTTCTAGATAGTCCATAACTCAGTTCAAGAAAATTAGAAATACGTAACTTTTTTTTATTTATTTATTTTATCCCCCCCCCCCTTATTATTCATTTTCCTGTAATACAACCTGCACTGCTGGTCACTGCAGCCAGGAATAGGATACTGAGCATGTAAATGGTGTTCTCCCTGGAGCTGGCACTCTTCCAGTCATGGTTCATGAACACTACATTCCACACTCATTTACTGATGGGAATAATGCAGAAGCCCCTTTTCAAATGCCAAATAAGTCCAGTCACTCTCCAAGAACCTTGTGTACTTGTGGCGAGTCTTTTCTGTCACCCCGGTCTGAAGCCAAAATACTCACGATAGCTAGTTCCCAACACCCAGGCTCACAGCCAGATTTTTCCATGAAGGCAAATTCGCTGTCAACTGCTTCTCAAACCAAACATTTTCATGACGTGATGGTTATGTCATCTGGATTGAAAGGTTTATCCCATTATATCAGATGAGACGACATGGTAAAAGAAAAGAAACGTGAGAGAGTGAATAGAAATTTAGGGAAAGAAAGGAAGAAGAGCGAGAAAGGGATATTGAGAAAGAATGAGTAAGTAGATAATAGAGTTCAAGAGTTCAAGCATACGGAAGATCAAGAAAATAAGAGAGGCATTAGAGTGAAAATGGTTAGGTAAGAGATAGAGATAGATAGAGAGAGGGAAGTTGGGATTTGTTATATTCATTACACCTTATCACAGCTATGCCTATTTTTCAGGGTGAGACTCAAACGGAAGTTGTACAAGGACTGATGACCCTGTTGCAGAATGAGTCCCATCCGCCCATTATTATCGTCAAGGTCCTGGCTCTTTTAGCGGCTGTTATAACCACCCAGTCTCAAGCACAGGTATGTTCAGGAAGGATCTGTTGAAATATCTTTATGTTGTTTTGAAGTGTAGCCTATTTTTTATGATTCCCCCCCCCCCCCCTGGTGTAATTTTGAAAATACTTAGAAATACATTACAATTAAAAGAGTGCATCAGAATTTTTTGTACCTATAATAGACCCAATTTTTTTTATGATATTACTATAATGAGAGTATCAGTATTTCCTTTATAATTGCCACCAGTTAACCAACCATGTCTAGCCTATTTTGCTAATTAAAAGACAACCTTTCCATGCCCTCCCGGCCATTATTAGAGGAAGTGACAGCAACAAAGTGAATGAAACATATGAAATTTCCTATTATCAGTTCGCATCTAACCCATTACAGTAAGTAAAGGACAATCTTTCCTCACATTCCAGCCAGTGTTCGAGGAGGTGATGACTGTGGCAAAGAGGTCCAAGTCGCAGAAGGTCATAGCCCAGGCTATTCACACAGCGAGCTCCCTTTCACAGTGTGTTCCTCCTGACCCTAAGCTGCAGGATCAGGTCATTCAGCTCGCCCTCTCACAGTTCACCTCCACCAATTATGTTATTAAGGTTTGTTGTAGTCTTTGTTGTTTGGTTTGTGCTGATTTTTTCTTATTTTTCACTTCCAATTCTTGTTTATAGACTTTTTTTTTCCAAAGCTTGTTTATACTAGGAGGATTTTCTTCCTGTATATTCTGTTTGAAATTGATATTTTTCATATAATGTTTATAGGCTTAACCAGTCTGTATTCGTCAGTCCCTTTGTATATTATTATATAAATAATTAACCCCTTCAGTCCGAGTGACGTGAAAAGGCTTGTCATACCTCTCGGAGGGTGATTAGACTCATTTGGCATTTAGAAAGGGGCTTTTGCATTATTCCCATCGATAAATGAGTGTTGAATGTAATGTCCGTAAGCCATGACTTACTACATACATAAGCCTAATGACTGTACTTTAGACCATATGAAGCAACCGGATTCAAGGGGTTAATGTTGTTGTTTACTGTAATCAGCCTTTGATCGGAAAAAGTATTCTTGTGTTTCAGGTCCGCTCTCTGGAGGCAGTTGGTAACCTGTGCCCAACTGAGGAGGGACGTGTGCAATCAGCAATAATGAAGACGCTGATAGAGCACACCAAACACCAGGACAACCGTGTTCGGACGGCAGCTTTTAACGCTTTGGTATGTGCTATTAACTTGAATTCATTTGGGGTTTATACTTTTCAGCATGTTTTAAATTGTTTTGAGGTTGAAAAGTTGTGATTTAGTTGTAGAAATTTTTAGCTTAATAATTTATTCAAGATTTTGTAAAGGTTAGATGGTACATGTCTTGTTTAATACAGTTGGCTGTTACTGATGAATTTTCTTGATGATATTTGTTTATTTATGTCTATAGAAAATAGTTATTTACATGTTTTTGAACTAGTGACTTTCTGATTTCCAGTATTTGAAAGTAATATATTTTTCTATTATTAACTGCAAACACAATCATTTTGCTGTGTTCAAAACCTGTAAACTGTGAATCATTTGTTTGTATTCAACTGAAACTGTTATTGGAATCTTAAAAATCCATTCATATTGTTTGCTGAAGTATGCGTTTCATTTCAGCTGGTTGTTCAGGAGAGAGAAGTGAAGCTCTCCCCTGAGGTCTATGACAGTGTCTGCCAGGCACTGCACGATGACTACCAATGTGTGCGTGAAGTGGCCCTCAATTTGATTAAGGTAAGAGATGTTTGGTTTTGTATTATTTCTGCTATAGCTGATGTATGAAAATTTGGATATGCAATTGATAATGCTTCAGTGTAAGATAAGTAAAAGAAAAAAAATATATGGTCAGCTTCTGTAATTTTTTATTTGGTAATATATGTTAAAATTATATGAATATGATGTAAATGTATGTGAAAATTATACAAGTATCACGTAAATACATTTGAAAATTGTGTAAATATCATGTAAATATACCTGAAAATTATATAAATATGATGTACGTACAGATAATCAGATATAGATATATGTACCTAAGAATAAATAACCTCCCTATCAAGGACTGAAACCTCAGCCTCTGTGGATATGACTTAGAGTCAGCAATAGTAAACCTATGTAACGTATGTGTGTGTGGGTGTTGGTGTGGACAACCAAGTGAACCAACATTGTTTTTTAACCAGGTTGCGGCAGATGGTGACCCAGAGCGCCTGGTTCCCATACCTGACAGTGACCACCACGTCAGGCTAGTCGACCACGCTTTCTCTCAGATATGCAACATGGTGAATGACATCAGCGTGAGAGTGCGGACCAAAGCTGCCTCCCTCCTCGGCAATATGACCAGCGTGTCTGAGAGGTTCCTTGCACAGACACTTGACAAGAAGCTGATGTCAAATATGAGGGTATGTGGCAGCGCTCTCTTTATTATTATTATTATTATTATTATTATTATTAATATTGTTCTTGTTATCATTGTTATTATCACTATTATAATCATTATAAGATTAGTAATGATATTGAATAATAAAAGATGATGTATCAACTGTGGAATTTATCTTAATACCCAGCCATGTAAAGAATACTTTCTTTACCCTTAGATCATATTACATCCGATAGATTATGAATTTTTTAATAAACGCATCAGACCATGTTGCATGTACATAAATCATGATTCCTTTCTACTTCCCAGAGGAAACGATCAGCTCATGAAAGAGCACGGGCCATGGTGGCATCTGGAGAATGGTCGACTGGGAAGCGCTGGTCAGATGACGCCCCCAAAGAGCAAGTCGAGGCAGACTCAGTCTCTGTCATCAATACTGGTGCCTGCGGTGCTTTCGTCCACGGCTTGGAAGATGAATTTCTTGGTGAGGTTTAAGAACGTTGACATATTTAAGTTAAGAATGATATATTAAGCATTAACCATTTCATATCAGTAATGTCATGTTCTTTTGCCTTGGATTATATACATGGCTTTTATTGATTTTGTTTATTATTTTTGTGTGAGTATGATTGTATTATAACAACTTAATTACTATTTGATAAAGTGTTATGTTTGTTATTCCCCACGCAGAGGTTCGTAATGCAACCCTAGACTCCATCTGTGCCTTAGCTCTCAATAACTCGCAGTTTGCCAACCAGTCTCTTGACTTCCTTGTCGACATGTTCAATGACGAAATTGAGGAAGTCCGACTGAAAGCTATACAGGTATTGTATAGGGTTTGTTGGCCACATATTTTTTAAACACTTGAGCCGAGAGATTAAAACTTAGTCTTTTACTTTTCATGTTTTTTTTTTGTTTTTTAAGTTATACTCCCTTTAATATTTATTATGGAAAAAAAGATGCTAAAATATTTACCTGTTGTTGCAGAGTTGGAGTGAAGATACACATAAGTTGTTTATTTCCCTCATATTTTTAAATCGGTAACAAATTTGTTGAAATATGTAGTATCCTTGCATCATTTTTTACCGTTTTTGTTTAATGAAAAGAAATCATCTTATTTACTTCATATACCAGAACAGTCAGTAGAGATTGCTGTACATAATTTAAACATCCAAAGGAAATTCAGTCACTGATACCACCCTTCTCTGCATTCGTCCAGGTGCTGCAACAGATAGCCTGTCACATCACACTACGGTCGGATCAATTGGGAGAAATCCTGCATGCACTGAAGGACTCTTCCCTCGACATCCGAGAGTCTCTCCACACATTCCTGGCCACTACGATCCTCTCCACCATGGACTGCATTAAGCTCTGTGTTACTGGGCTTATTGATAACCTAAGGCGTTATCCTCAGGTCGGTTACAAGGAATTGTGAAGGCTTACAATTATGAGAATATGTTGGATGATTTTGATCATATTTGTAAGACATTCATTTTGCATCTCATTGATAAGAATCAAGCTGTAAGTATAGTACAGCTTATATTTCTATGAGAGCTCCAATCATGCATGTAGGACCAACCAATTTTCTGTTTTAAAATTTGACACTTTCTGCCTCATCATTTTGCAGATTCAAGTTTGATTCTGTTTCACCAATTGGGCTTCCAGTCATTGTTTTTTGCATTGATCCATGCCCAGGATAAAAGAACAGAATTGTGTATTTTCTTTAAACTTGTTTCTCTATGGTTGATGTTCCTACAGCACAAAATTTAATTAATATCTGTTTTTGCGGTGCAGGCCACCATGATAGACAAAGATATGAATGTTTGCTCAGCAATTGTCAGTATGGTAAACATTTATATCCATGCCCATAGTGAAGTGGTCACATTAGAAATTTATTCAAATTTATCAGATAAGTAACAAAAAGCTGGTTCAGTTTTTCATTTTTAAATAAACTTTTAGTACATTGGTATCTGTCTGAACATATCACTTCTTGAGCATGCTAAATCAGGCTCCTCCCACAGGACCGCCGCAGTATCCACCGCTGCCTTCGTCGTTTAGGTTCCAACCACCCCATCCTTGTGGAGGCACTGGTCCCACAGTTGTTGTTAATTCATCCTTACTTTGATGGCGTGGAGCCCAGCGTGCAGGATGGAGAGTATATTTGTAAGGTAAGGCATAGAGGGGGCAGGGTATGTTGATGATAATGGCGGTGATAAACATGTTTTTTGTGATGATAAGTATATAGGTATTTATCGTTTACTAATTCCTCAAAGCCCAGTGTTAAAATTGTAGAGTATGAATACAATAATTATGATATTAATGCTATATACAATTGGGGAGGTTTTGCCAGCTTGAAGTTTATGAATGAAAGTTTTTGTTTCAGTGATTTTTACTACATTTTCAAATTAATTTATTTGTCTTTTAATTGTAACAGCTGATTTTAGTCCTGAATGCTGCTGTCCACTGCCCAACCATTGTGCCACTCTTGGAGCAACATACATTGCGTCATTACGCCTACCTCAGAGACACCATGCCACAGCTCGTACCTGTGTTGAAGGTGAGATGTCTGTGTTACTGTTATAATGAGCTTAGTTTTAATATTTTGATTCAAAATATAATTTTTAGATTCAGTTAGATATTTTACTAAAACCTCCTTTACATATAAATTTTAAGTATCATTAATGGTACTCTGTAAAATATATGTATATATATATATATATATATATATATATATATATATATATATATATATATATATATATATATATATATATATGTTTGCATATGTATATGTATATAATGTATATATATTTTTTTCTGCCTTTCTGAAAAGATATAAACTAATTTCATAATGAAATTATTTCAGCTTGGTGAAGACTGGCAACCAACAGGTGAAGCTGTGGCCACTAACACACTGCGATTCCTGCGTGAGTCTATGGAGAAGGTAGCCAATTTGGAGCGCTCTTCAACCCAGATGCGGCTCACCATTTATCAGATTGTCCACTCTGATTTGGTCAAGCTAGCTGACATTGACCCTGAGCTGTCTCCAGCTGCCCATTTTGCTGCCCTCTATACCCAGTGCATGTGGCTTTTCAACAAGATACTCTCTACCAGAAATTGGCTCACACCATCTTCTCTATCAGTGCAACAGAGCGGTGCCTTAAAGAGCAATGTTGACCAGCTCTTGAGGAACACCTTCCGCTTACGTCACGCTTTCACCAACCTGAGCCCTCAAGCAGAGGCAAGCATCAGGAACCTCCGGGTGCGCACACTGGCACTGCAGCTTGTGTATGTTGTACACGGTTCCACGGGGTCGGCTCTTGGCCTGTGCGACAACTTCCTGGAACATACAGAAGCCTTACATAGATACCTCACAGATGAGAAATTAAGTGGCGACTCATTTTTAGAAGCTGTGTTTGAGGAGCTCAGCCAGCTGGAGGAACCCAGGCCAGGAGCTGTAGCAAGGATCTTACAGCCATTGCTCATTTCTCACCCTGTTCCTGCGCTAGCCCCTATTACAAATCCCAGGGAGATCCGGATGTGTTCCGCAGAGATCCTTGAGCCTCAGCCAGATAGTGAGGTCATCTACAAACTAAGTGCAGGACTCGTTGTAGGGGTGCCCCTGGATGCTGAAGTATCCCACATCCCAAACCCATCAACCTTACGTATCCGTGTGGCTTATCCAGATCATTCCACGCATCTCGTTGTGCCACCAAAGAGCCACCTGCGGAAAGTTGGTCCAGGGACTTACCGTCTCTTGACCACAGTGTTGGTGTCAGCACAGGTATCGTGGTCAGAAGCCTGCCAAGTGGGACTGTCCTTGGTGTTGGACCTGAGTGACCAGGAAGTCTTGGCGGCCAGAAGACACTCCGTTGCCAAAGCAGATGACTCTGCCACTACTATACAACTTGTTAAGCCTGTCAAAGTGCTTGTTTGGCCCAAGGTGATCAGAAAGGGTGTGTAAGAGCATAGCAACTTGTATATATAGATATGTATAAGTTGTAATGAAAATCCTGTAAATATATCTTTTTTTTTTTTTTCTTTTATATATATAAGCAAGTGCACTGATAGGGTGGTGTATTTGTTTAATGTACCTGATTCATTCAAATGCAATTACATTTTGTAATTACAGACTTTCAGTGATTGCCAAAACCATGTTAACCGTGCATTTTATGGTCACTACACAGCGCACATACATCATTCTAAAGAGAAAATTACTCTTGATTGCGTGAAAGATGTCTCATATTCAAAATAAGATAATAGTTTTTAAGGCAGATTTCATACATTTTAGGCATTGAATACCTCTTGTTTACAAGGATATTTATTTGATACCGTATCATAGGTTGTAAGTTATTTTCCAAACTCACATTTACAAGAAATCTCTTACTTGGTTAAGAATGATTGCTTTTGTATGTTTACACCGTGAGTGCACAAATGTTATCATCAAAGTGTATACAAATCATCTGTATGAATGACTTCCAAGTACCAGGGTAATATACACCATGTGAAATTATTAAAGAAACAAGAAAAACTTTCCTGTAGTCTGTTATTCCTTTGCCAATCAGAATTATGATTTTTTTTTTCTTTTTCTTTCTTTTCTTTTGATATGTATGTGTGATTTTACTGGTTTGTCATTAAAGAAAATTGACAATTCACTTTTCACTCCTGAAGGAAAAAGGCAAACACATTGAAAGGAGTTTCAAGTTTTTGTTTTATATAAACACAGATTCAAAAATAACTTTTAACATTTAAAACATACCTTTACAATATGCAGGCACAAAATAACGTTAAAAGGAAAGAAAGAACCTGACATAACAATAGTGTACTACAAAGAACACTTGTGACCTTCTTTGCAACTGAAACCCATTGATAACTCTCTCCTTTTTAGAATGAATGTGGTATATGAATACTACAAACTACTACCATTCATAAAAATCTGTCATAGATAAAAGTGAAATAACAGAAATTCGGTTTGATTTGTCTTTTCATTTTGGATCAAGACAATTTATCCATCCCCATTCTTTTGTTAGAGTCTTTCAATGGCTTTAGCTAACTACAATATTATTACCAATTTCTGTCAAATAACTGATTAATGGCAGTAATTTTCGACCCTACTCCCATTAAGTGTTATCAAAGTACACAAATAATACTGGTACTATCATTTCATTCAACTCTATCATGACTAGAAATCTACATCAAACATTAATAGAAACTTCAGTAATATTGAAGAACCTACAGTCACTCTTTTAATTGTATTTTTTTTATTTATTTCATTTTTATGAGAATGATTTTATTTATTTTTGGGCAATGGAATGTATTACTTGTGCATAATCACTGCATTTTGAGGTATGCAGAAATTTCAACCATTCACAAAAAATGATGGATGATAATAAATATTAATATCATTAATTAATACTACTATTATGAAATTACTTGCTCTGATTCAAGAAGAAAGATGTATTTTGGTCTTGCATATAATTAATTCATACAACCGAAATTCCTTATATCCTATATATTAAATTGAACAATAAAATTTTCCATAATTTTTCATTGAAACAGGAAAGCCAAATTTAAACGACTAAAAATGAGAATCCTGTAACCCAAATAAACCACAAAATGTTTAGATTTTTCCTTTTAATTTTAAAGATTCATCATATAGGATATAATTTTTGACAAAATATGTTGTTTTATTTGTTTTTAAGATATTAAATGTTACCTAAGACAGAAAAAAATATTTTGATGATATCATTTACTCATGAAACCAATATCCTGAGAAAATACAAAAGAAAACAAAGAGGAAAGGAGAAGAGGAAAGAAAGGAACAAAAAGAAATTAATAAAGGAGAAAAAGAGAATAACAGGGAGATAAAATCAGAGAAGGAGAGAAAAGAAGAGCATATATATATAAATATATATATATATATATATATATATAAATATATATATATATATATATATATATATATATATATATATATATATATATATAATATATATATTTAGCCTAATTGGATCATTACAAACATTTACAGCCAAATTTTCACATAGATGACCCCAATTTAAAAGCTGTTACTGCAGTCGAGTACAGCTACTGTTTGAAATGTACTAAAAGGAGTGAGATAGAAAAAAAAGGAAAGAATAAGAAAACTTGTAACCACAATCGTGGTTCAACGGTGACTTACTTTGGACTTCTCTCTGTAACTACAAACACATGGGAAATGTTCATAATTCGAAGATACATTTTGATATCATTGATTTAACAATATCTTAATTAACAAGTAAGTGAGAATTCTCTTCTAAAATGTTCTTCTCATCAAATATATATGTATATATACACAAATAGAAATTATGACTGGAAACCCACCTGTCTATCTCTTAAAACTCAATGAAAGTAGTATATATTAGAGTATTTGAACTTGAAATTCATTCATACAACTACCCATAAAACACACTGTGAAAAGAGAATAGCTTAGGAGGTATACTGTGTCAATCCAATGAAATTTGACAAAAAGAAGTAAGCCAGGAAAACTGCAATATTTGGTCTTGTGCTCGGTATACTGACCAGCTCTTTCAACTATGACAGTGTAAAAATCCGGAAATGTTCTGATTCCTATCCACTTGCAAAAGTATGAAGACACTTTTAATTATAGTATAAAGAACCATCAATATAGTCGACATACAATATCTTATCATTGTTCCCATAAAGATCGTTTTACAAGATCTGTGCACAATAAAGTGTCTTCTACCTTTGTCTTATGTAAGGGAAAAAGGACAATATATCATGCCATGACAACTGTACACATAAGTAGATCACTCAAAGCCACCATACAAGTCATTTTCTTCCTTACAAAGCCCACTTCAACCACAATCTATAGAAAGATGCATATGTACAATGATCGTTATCTATGTGAATGGAAAAGTGTTCTTCATTTGTGAGTGAATATCTTGCGACTGATCTTGCAATCCGCCAACCATGAAAGATGGTCAAATGAATGCTATGAGGTCCATGCAACACACAACTCATCTTTATAAAAAAAGGATTGGTCAATAGCAAAATATTGAAGATTATGTCATGAAATACAAAAGTAAAAGCACTGAGACGAAGATTTTACTGTAGAATAAGCCTGGCTGGAACTCCCTCCACTTCCATCTTTGAGCCATGTATGAGGTGGTACTCTCTCTTGACGTGGGCAAAGAGCAGGTCTGTCACCAGGAATATCTGGTGGAGAAGACATTAAGATGGTAATAATAACTATAATAATAATGATTAGTAGCAGTAACAGTGGCACCAGTGGTAATAACAGCAATAATAATAATTATTAATTCAGTAGCAGCAGTCATAATAATAATTAAAATAATCATTAAATCACATCAATATATAACTGTTTTACCAATCTATCAAACTTGATTTTGCAATAAAATCACTTGTATAATGAATTCTTCCTTTACAACTATTCGTATCTTGTATAAAGAAAAACAATTTTATGTAAAAAGCAAATGTGACATCTTAATCCTTTTCAAAATTTCTTCCTTAACAAAAGAATGAAGAAAGGGCCTTTTATCCCTGCATTACCTGTGCAGTATTGAAAGCTAGAGTCACAGCAAAGTAGAAATTTGCATTTGCAGAACCACTGAAGATCCAAAGGTTATACATGATGGGGCCTAAGACAGATGTAGCAACAAACATACATCCAACGATGAAAGTCTGACGCATAACTGTAGGGTAAAGAAAAAAAAGAAGAAAAGAAAAAAAAAGATAAGTAAAGTTCCTATGAGGTTCTGCATAACTTCTTTCTATCTTTTCCACATTCAGTATAATTCACAGATTTAAGAAATCCTTATCAATAGGAAAACTAAGACAAACTTTTATTTCATCCCTCTCAAAATCCGTAATATTCATTAATAGATCTATGAAATCCCTGCCATGAGGAAAAACTATGACAAATTAAGCAATTGTTGAATAAATCGCAGGCAAAAATCAAGGAACATTCAATCCAAACTATTCAGCATCTTGCAAATAACAAATGCTTAAAGCTCAATGGATAACACATGAACTTGCACCAGGGAGACATCACTTACAAGGGTACAAGTGCTTCCACATGGGCAGGAGGGATAGATATATACCCACATCTCCCAAAGCTGGATAACTCCTGAAGACAGCCGTGAATGCTAGCAATGCAGTAGCCAGGAGCACTGGGTCCTTCCTTAGTCGTATCGCCAAGGGGAGTACATAAACAAAGGCATTGATTTGGAATGTCGCCAGGAAAAAGAGCCGGAAGTGCTCAAACATCTCAGTGAAGAAGTACCAGAAGAGTCCGATGTTGGGCGTGAGGTCTGGTGCTGCCAGGCTGGAAGATGGATGTACAGAAATTTTTATTTGGTGTTTGGGTCATTTGATTTTGGGATCTTTGTGCAAAGAACAATTAAAATACACAGCAATCAAATATCTCCACACTTATCTTTTATCTCACCTCAAAAGCCAACATAAAATCACAAAACAATCACCATCTTCAATAGAGCAACACACAAAAACATCACAGGGAACTCACATGAACCCATATGTAGCTTCAAGGAACTCCCATCCCCCTGCAACCTCTGCTGAAATCACCATCAACAGCCCCAAAGACACCAAGAAGGACAGAAGAGGCTTCAACAAGGCTGCCTTCAGATTGTGACTGTCATTCTGAATGAAGAAGAGTATCCCAGGCACCATCAGGCATACTGGGTAGAAGGACTGGTAAGCCACGAGAGCAACAAGGGTGCCAAATATCACTGGATATCCTGCAAAGAAGGAAAACATATGCAGACATATATAAATGAAAGAAAAGGTATTGTAAATAACTGGAAGTAATGTAATCATAGATAACTACTGAATGAAATCTTTATTAATGACTGATCATTTAAATATATCATTAATGGCATAAAAAGACACTGATATCATCTACAGTATACCTCCAGAACACATATATAGTTAGTAAGTAAACTAAATTAAATGGTAAATAATACAGTTCATTTGGCTTAAAATAATAATCATATACTAACCAAAAAAAAAAAAGAGCGCTTGAGAAAATATGAACACAAATTAATATATACTTAAAATATACAATTTATAAGGGAAAAAAGTAGTTTCTCACACAAAAAATATCTACACCATTTTATCTCAAACGTAGGGAAATCCAAATACCTTTCACCATGGATGCAAACGCAGCAGCAATTATGAGGTTTGCGAAGA
>NC_091583.1:28623601-28631714 GCF_042767895.1 Penaeus vannamei | reverse complement strand
TACGTTTAGATACGTTGTTTTTAAGAGGAAACAAGCAATGTCTTTGGCAGTAAAGATCAATGTTCCTACAAATGAAAACGTGGTTCATATATACCCAGCCTCGTTTACAACATGCTTCAAAATCCCCTACAAGTGAACTTATTCCTTCTATGCAAGTTCGAGAGGCTAGGATACCAGTATACGGTGAGTCCCATCAAAAATAGAAGCACATTGAGGGGTTCTTGCAGAGATTCCTCTTGCGAGACAGAGACAGAGGAGAGAGAAAGAGAAAGAGAGAGAGACTCTTTCTTCCTCTTCCCCCTCTCCCTCCTTCCCTCCATCCCTCCTCTCCACCCCTTCCCTCCCCCTCCTCTCCACCCCTTCCCTCCATCCCTCCTCTTCACCCCTTCCCTCCATCCCTCCTCTCCACCCCTTCCCTCCATCCCTCCTCTCCACCCCTTCCCTCCATCCCTCCTCTCCACCCCTTCCCTCCATCCCTCCTCTCCACCCCTTCCCTCCATCCCTCCTCTCCCCCCCTTCCCTCCATCCCTCCTCTCCCCCCCTTCCCTCCATCCCTCCTCTCCCCCCCTTCCCTCCATCCCTCCTCTTCCCCCCTTCCCTCCATCCCTCCTCTCCCCCCCTTCCCTCCCCCCTTCACGATCTTCAGAGCCTTCGGTAGGTCTGAAGGCCTCAAGGGAGACCGTGACGAAAGGTATAAAGTTATCTAAGACCAATAGAATATAAGGTCTGTTCAGGCTGTTTCGAAATGGGTTGTTTACTACGTACCTCGGGCATGACGTCACGAACAGTGGCCCAAGCCTCTCCTGTTGAAACCATTTCTATGATAGTACAATAGATTTGATTAATATTTGCTGTAATCATTATCTTCCCTATTAATATAAAAAAAGCACGGTCTACTTTTACAGCTTTCACTTCCTATTTCAAACTCTCCGCGAAACGAGGAAGGTGGGATAAGCTTGGAATCTTAATCTTAGGGGCACCAGCATATGTACAGTAGTCCCAAAGCTCACTAACCCAAAGAAGTAGTTAGCTTGCGTAAGGAACCAAAACAAAACCGAAAAAATTCAGATTTATTATTTTTATTTTTTTTATTTATTTATTTTTTTTTTTTACTTTCACTGCCTGGGGCTTCTGATCCTTCCCAAGATAAGCCGTTGTTTTTCCCGGATTTTTTTTCTTCAGAAATTGAGAGTAAAATGACATGACAGTGCATACTACATGACTAATGGGATGGCGTTAGACTTCAGTAGAAATGAAATGATAAGGACAAAGGGAGTGACGATATTTAGATGGTCCCAGCGGGCGGGGGGGGGGGCGGTAGATGCTACGCTGATAAAAACTCGATAAGACTTCCGGTTTTGCGTCCATATGGAGAGCTTTTATTGATATACAAATGAAGATTGCAGCCAGCGTTTTACACTACCTTTAAGACGCTGAAATTTCATATTGCCTGCTCGCACATGGACTACTACTATTCTTGATATTTCTTTATATCATAAAATCAGACAATAAATGATTATGAATTGTGGAATGTATAAAGTATGCATTATCAGTGTATGTTTTGATCAGATTTCACGCAAATGCAATTTCAAAAAGGTTTTGTTTACATGCAGAACCACTCGATAATTTTATCCTTAGTGCACATCAAACGTATAAAATACGCCACTATTTACGCGTCACGTGATTCAGTCAATCAGTCATGCACAAAATTCACAGGCAGAGTAATAGTTGAGTAACATTTCTTTTGTGATTTCAGGCCAGGCCTCTTGTCGGTCTCTGCTCGAAGCCGGAGCGGCGACGCCTACACTGGGGGCAGAAGGAAGACCCCTTCACTGTTGTCACGGAAGGGATGGTCGATCTCGCACGCAGAATCAAGGGGAATTCGCCCTTCGCTAATTCCGTAAGTGTTTGAGAGAGAGAGAGAGAGAGAGAGAGAGAGAGAGAGAGAGAGAGATTTAATGGCGGGCACGCCTATACCCGTCATGCCATAATGACATATGACATACACCGTCAAGACTGGGACAGACAATTCTGTCCCAGTCATGGTAGAGGCAAGATGACTTCCCTTTCTGCTATGGCTAAAATATGTAATGACTGTCAATTATCAACAAACCCGCCTCCATTAGGGTTTTGGGCAAATAACATAACAAGCTCGAAATTGTTGTCAACTTCAAACACTGATAAACGACACAAAAACGACTTAAACGACTTAAAGAGTTGTTACAAACTTAAAAGTGGAAGAAAACTGCAGCAAAGTAAACCAAATATGGCACAGAATACCGCTGTGACTCACTAAAACGTTGTCATGAATATAATTCATTTTATGATGTGGGCTTAGCATGGATGTGAGCGCATGATTGTTACTTAAATCATGACCGTGTATGCGCAATATCCTTCTCATGCCTATTATTATCTAACGTTCTTTCTCTACTTTATCTATGCGCCCAATTAACAAGCCCTTCATCCCACAGGTCCATAACAGCCTCCTCCTCCATGGTCGAGGTCATGCTCGGGAATGCACTTTCTACACCTTGAGAGATCACCCCGATTCCCATGTTGTTATGTGGCGGTATTTGGTGAGCAACTAAATCTCCCTCACTTTGTGTTTTGCAAATGAAGCGTCTTGTTCGTTATCAGTCATATGACGATAATGGCAAGAGCGATGGCAAGGAAACGACGGCGTAATGAGCAGGTCGTTGGGTTGCCGGAACAATCTCAGCCATGATCTGTGTGACGTGTTTCAGCAACCGTCGAACACCTTGCTGGCCGTCCACTGTCGGGAGGAGGAGGTCCCCCTGCTGAAGGAGTCCCTGATGCAGTCGCAGCTGATCGACTGGAAGGGAAGGCTGTGCGTGTTCCACGTGCCTGAGTATCTGGTGGACACCGTGAAGGACGTCGTGGAGGACAAGGGAGGCCAGGAACTGACGATCAATAAATGCTGCACTTATACTGGTGATAATATTGGGGATCCTCATGCTTATCTGGCGGAGAATCCAATCCGGTAAGTAAGACGTTACACACACATTTAGTCGGAAGCAAAAACACCATCATAATATTGAGGCAAAAAGAATGAACCACATTATGAATCTTAATACTTAGTCACTGTCCCGTTGCAACGTCTACCCTTAAAGGTGTCCAGCTGGATTCCGGGTAGCACGGCTGGGCAGGGCTGGAGTCAGCCTCATGAGGAACACAGCGGAGTACGACATATGCAGGACTCTCGACGACATGGTTCACATCACGAAGCACGCCCCTTCGGTCGGCCTATACCAAGACCCGAGCGTAGAAGAGGAAACCTGCGTGGACATTGAGAACGTGCCGTTCGCTGGGGACGAGGAGGAGCCTGTAGCTTGGGTCACAACTTCATTCTACGGAGCGATGGGCACCATGATGACCTTGGAAGGGTATCAAAGTCGCGGGTATGGAGAGCTGGTGACTCGGGTTATCGCACTGATGCTCGCTGCCCAGGGTTACGTCCCCGTGGGCCATATAGACGTTGATAATTTTTCTTCTGTTAAAATGGTCAACAGGATAGGCACGGTGCCTATGTCCCATTGTGACTATTTCATGTTCCGGAAGTGAGCCAAAGATGCCTCTTTATCAATTACAACTTCACAGAGACATGTACAGCGAAGTGAAGATTTACATCCTTTAGATATTCCTTTTTCAAGTCATTTCACTAAAGCTTTTTGGAATCCGGCAACTGGCAACTGTCTTCCCTGTGTGGTGGTTGGACCCAGGCGGTTGGGCGGTTGAGGCAAAGGCCCCCGGCTTGGATGTCTGTACCCCGCGAGCAGGCACTTTGATATATGGATTTGTTGTCTGTCGGTCTATATGTATGTTTCTGTCTATCTGTTTGTCTCTCGATATGTATATATGTGTGTATGTGTGTGTGTGTTTGTATATATATATATATATATATATATATATATATATATATATATATTGTATATATAATATATATATATATATAATATAATGTATATAATATGTAGTGTATATATACATATATACATATATATATATATATGATATATATATATAATGTATATATATGTATATATATATATATATATATATGTATGTATATGTATATATATATGTATATATGTATATATGTATATATGTATATATGTATATACATATATGCACACAAATACATATAGACATATAGAGATAGCTTTTAATCTAGATATGTATATATAGATAGATATAGATTGTATAAGTAAAGATATGAATGTATATGGGTGGATAGATTGATAGGTATATATGAAATATCTGTAAGTCTCGGTTATGTATATGTACATATGAAACAATACTCGACTTTTGAAAGACGTTTTCTCACCACATTTTATTTTCATGCTTTACTGTTTATGAGTACCTTTATTATTTGTATAAAGGTGGTCTATATTATTATCAATAATACAACACTGTTTTAGTACGTGTAGGCAATGTTTTTTTATTAATAAAGTTCCATGTTCTTTTGTTTTGTTTTTTGTCAATCCTCATATTAGCGAAAAAAAATTGAGCCTTAGTCTTCTTTTCTTCTTTCTGAAGAAATCAAAGAAAGCGACGAGCATTTTTGGGCAAACTTGAGAAATTGAAAATTTGTAAATAGCCGGACATCGATTTCCAGGAGATGACTATACTTCCCAATGCCCAGCTTCTACTTATTTATCTAATGAAAAATCTTAGGTCACTAACGGCCTATTCAAGATCTGATACATCAGAGGTCATAGGTCATATAGCACTGTGATAAAGTGTTGTGTATTTCACCATATAAAGATGTACTAATAAAATTGCCTACACTACTCAGCAAAAGAACAATGGAAGGTTGAGAAATGCCTAGGAATTACTGTGAATTGAGAACTCCTTTTTCCTTTAACTGGCTGAAATATCTGCATTACACAAGTTTATGGTAATGTAGTGTAGAAACAGATATACAAAGAAATAAAAGCAAACGGTAATGGCATTTCATTTTCGATATCAACCTTAAAAGATCAAATTCCAAGAATGCGAACTGTGGTCCGCAAAGTTCGCAGTGGTTCACCTGGCAGAAGGAAATTGTACACATCGGCAACGCTGCAGGGGAGGCCAATCAGTCGATCGCGATCGACTGGTCGCTCACAAGCCTGTTTTAAGTCGATCACACTACTGTACCTGTTAATAATTCGTCCTTCAGAAGTTGCCATGCAAATAGCTGCAATAACATATATAAGTACTCATGATACTTGCATTATTATGCTTCTTTTTCTGGGAATAAATTTTATTTTTATTTATAATGATGTTACACTGTTATAGTTACATTTATGGAATATGTTTGAATCTTAGGCTGGTAGATCGCATCAGGGTAACCGATGAAAAAGATCAAATCTCACAAAAGGTTGGCCACCCCTGATATAGACCGACAGACAACAAATCCATAAGTTCATATGCCTGCTCGCTGGATACAGAAATTCAAGCCGAGGCTTTTAGGTAAAATTCCAAAAAGCCACGGTGAAATAACTTGAACATGGAATACCTTGAGGACGTAAAGTTTCATTTCAGTGTACATGTCTCTCTGAAGTTGTAATCGATAGCAAAGAGATATTTTTGCCTCTCACTTCCGGAACATGAAATAGTCATAATGGGACATAGGCACCGTGCTTATCCTGTTGAGCGATTTAACAGAAGGAAAATTATCAACGTCTATATGGCCCACGGGGACGTAACCCTGGGCAGCGAACATCAATGCGATAACCCGAGTCACCAGCTCTCCATACCCGCGACTTCGATACCCTTCCAAGGTCATCATGGTGCCCATCGCTCCGTAGAATGAAGTTGTGACCCAAGCTACAGGCTCCTCCTCGTCCCCAGCGAACGGCACGTTCTCAATGTCCACGCAGGTTTCCTCTTCTACGCTCGGGTCTTGGTATAGGCCGACCGAAGGGGCGTGCTTCGTGATGTGAACCATGTCGTCGAGAGTCCTGCATATGTCGTACTCCGCTGTGTTCCTCATGAGGCCGACTCCGGCTCTGCCCAGCCGTGCTACCCGGAATCCAGCCGGACACCTTTAAGGGTAGACGTTGCAACGGGACAGTGACTAAGTATTAAGATTCATAATGTGGTTCATTCTTTTTGCCTCAATATTATGATGGTGTTTTTGCTTCCGACTAAATGTGTGTGTAACGTCTAACGCCTACTTACCGGATTGGATTCTCCGCCAGATAAGCATGAGGATCCCCAATATTATCACCAGTATAAGTGCAGCATTTATTGATCGTCAGTTCCTGGCCTCCCTTGTCCTCCACGACGTCCTTCACGGTGTCCACCAGATACTCAGGCACGTGGAACACGCACAGCCTTCCCTTCCAGTCGATCAGCTGCGACTGCATCAGGGACTCCTTCAGCAGGGGGACCTCCTCCTCCCGACAGTGGACGGCCAGCAAGGTGTTCGACGGTTGCTGAAACACGTCACACAGATCATGGCTGAGATTGTTCCGGCAACCCAACGACCTGCTCATTACGCCATCGTTTCCTTGCCATCGCTCTTGCCATTATCATCATATCACTGATAACGAACAAGACGCTTCATTTGCAAAACACAAAGTGAGGGAGATTTAGTTGCTCACCAAATACCGCCACATAACAACATGGGAATCGGGGTGATCTCTCAAGGTGTAGAAAGTGCATTCCCGAGCATGACCTCGACCATGGAGGAGGAGGCTGTTATGGACCTGTGGGACAAAGGGCTTGTTAACTGAGGCGCATAGATAAAGTAGAGAAAGAACGTTAGATGATAATAGGCATGAGAAGGATATTGCGCATACACGGTCATGATTTAAGTAACAATCATGCGCTTACATCCATGCTAAGCCCTCACCAAAAAAGGAATTATATGACAACGTTTTAGTGTGTCACAGTGGTATTCTGTGCCATATTTGGTTTATCTTGCTGCAGTTTTCTTCCATTTTTAAGTTTGTAACAGTTCTTAGAACAATATTAAGTCGTTTTTATGTCGTTTATCAGGAATCACAACAGCTGTTTGAAGTTGACAACAATTTTGAGCTTGTTATGTCATCTGCCCAAAACCCTAATGGAGGCGGGTTTGTTGGTAATTGACAGTCATTACATATTTTAGCCATAGCAGAAAGGGAAGTCATCTTGCCTTTATCATGACTGGGACAGAATTGTCTGTCCCAGTCTTGACGGTGTATATGTCATATGTCATTATGGCATGACGGGTAAAGGCGTGCCCGCCATTAAATCTCTCTCTCTTTCTCTCTCTCTTTCCTTTCTTTCTCTCTCTCTCCTTTCTCTTTCACTTTCTCTCTCTCTCTCTCAAACACTTACGGAATAAGCGAAGGGCGAATTCCCCTTGATTCTGCGTGCGAGATCGACCATCCCTTCCGTGACAACAGTGAAGGGGTCTTCCTTCTGCCCCCAGTGTAGGCGTCGCCGCTCCGGCTTCGAGCAGAGACCGACAAGAGGCCTGGCCTGAAATCACAAAAGAAATGTTACTCAACTATTACTCTGCTGTGAATTTTGTGCATGACTGACTGATTGAATCACATGACGCGTAAATAATGGCGTATTTTAAACGTTTGACGTGCACTAAGGATAAAATTATCGAGTGGTTCTGCATGTAAACAAAACCTTTTTGAAATTGCATTTGCGTGAAATCTGATCAAAACATGCACTGATAATGCATGCTTTATACATTCCACAATTCATGATTCGTTTCAGATATTAGTTTCGAAGACTCCTCTCCATATGGACGCAAAACCGAAGTCTTATCGAGTTTTTATCAGCGCAGCATCCCCCCCCCCCCGCTGGGACCATCTGAAAATTATCACTCCCTTTGCCCTTATCATTACGTTTCTACTGAACTCCAACGCCATCCCATTAGTCACGTGGTATGCACTGCCCTGTCATTCTCCTCTCAAGTTCTGAAAATTTCCGGAGAAAACAACGGTTTCTCTTGGGGAGGATCAGAAGCCCCAGGCAGTGAAAGTATCACACAAGGTGAATCCATCAGCTGGAGGGGATCCCCAGGGCCTCCTCGACCCTAAGGGCAGTCCAGCGCCCGGCCAGACAAGATCCAACCTTCGGTGAAAGAGACAAGACCGATACA
>NC_091583.1:28608601-28611101 GCF_042767895.1 Penaeus vannamei | reverse complement strand
CCCCCTATTTCTCTCCTCCTCCCCCCCTCCCTCCCTTTCCCTCATCCTCCCCCCTCCCTCCCTTTCTCTCCTCCTCCTCCCCCTCCCTCCCTTTCCCTCATCCTCCCCCCCTCCTCTCCATCTCTCTCCTCCTACCCCCCTCCCTCCCTTTCTCTCCCCTCCCCCCCCCCCTCCCTCCCTTTCTCTCATCCTCCCCCTACCTCCCTTTCTCTCATCCTCCCCCCCTCCCTCCCTTTCCCTCATCCTCCCCCCTCCCTCCTCCTCCTCTTTCCCACCCACACCCCTTCCCCTCCAGACCTTCCCAAAACCCCACACACAATACCTCGTGATCAGACACCTCCTGCGACGTCTCGGATGTCTCTGAGGACGTCGTCGGGGTGATGGGTCGCGTGTCCTCGGGCGTCGCCAAGCCTATGTTGATGAGGATCTCCCCAAGAACGTCTTCAGGTTCCTCCTCACTCTGGCGTAGCATCGAATAGACGACTCGTGGGTACCGCCTGGAAGGAGCGAGTGACGTGAAGGATTTATAAGTATTGTTATCATTATCATTTTTATTGTTATTCTCTTGTAGACGAGTTGTGGGTACCGCCTGGAAGGAGCGAGTGACGTGAAGGGTTTATAAGTGTATTGCTTATCATTGCTGTTATCATTATCATTTTTATTGTTATTCTTTTGTAGACGACTCGTAGGTACCGCTTAGAAGGAGAGGGTCAAGTGAAGGGTTCATGAGTGTATTGCTTATCATTGCTGTTGTTATCATTATCGTTTTTATTGTTATTCTTTCGTAGACGACTCGTGGGTACCGCCTGGAAGGAGAGGGTCAAGTGAAGGGTTCATGAGTGTATTGCTTATCATTGTTGTTATCATTATCATTTTTATTGTTATTCTTTTGTAGACGACTCGTGGGTACCGCCTGGAAGGAGAGCGTGACGTGAAGGGACTATGAGTGTATTGTTATCATTGCTGTTGTTATCATTCTCATTTTTATTGTTATTCTTTCGTAGACGACTCGTGGGTACCGCCTGGAAGGAGCGGGTGAAGTGAAGGGTTTATAAGTATTGTTATCATTATCATTTTTATTGTTATTCTCTTGTAGACGACTCGTGGGTACCGCCTGGAAGGAGTGGGTGACGTGAAGGGTTTACGAGTGTATTGTTATCATTATCATTTTTATTGTTATTCTTTTGTAGACGACTCGTGGGTACCGCCTAGAAGGAGAGGGTGAAGTGAAGGGTTCATGAGTGTATTGCTTATCATTGCTGTTGTTGTCATTATCATTTTTATTGTTATTCTTTTGTAGACGACTCGTAGGTACCGCCTAGAAGGAGAGGGTCAAGTGAAGGGTTCATGAGTGTATTGCTTATCATTGCTGTTGTTATCATTATCATTTTTATTGTTATTCTTTTGTAGACTCGTGGGTACCGCCTGGAAGGAGAGGGTGACGTGAAGGGTTTATGAGTATTGTTATCATTGCTGTTGTTATCATTATCATTTTTATTGTTATTCTCTTGTAGACGACTCGTGGGTACCGCCTGGAAGGAGCGGGTGACGTGAAGGGATTATGAGTATTGTTATCATTGCTGTTGTTATCATTATCATTTTTATTGTTATTCTTTCGTAGACGACTCGTGGGTACCGCCTGGAAGGAGAGGGTGACGTGAAGGGACTATGAGTGTATTGTTATCATTGCTGTTGTTATCATTATCATTTTTATTGTTATTCTCTTGTAGACGACTCGTGGGTACCGCCTGGAAGGAGAGGGTGAAGTGAAGGGTTTATAAGTGTATTGTTATCATTGTTGTTATCATTGTTTTTATTATTTTTTTGGTATGATGATTATGTTTTTTGTTTGTTATCGTTATTATTTTGTTTGTTTCTTGTTATTATCATTATCGTTTTTCTATATATAATTGTTTGTTAGTTATCGTTATCATTATTTTGTTTGTTTGTTGTTATTATCATTATCGTTTGTATAATTTTTTAAATGATAATTATTTTTTTTGTTTATCATTATTTTGTTTATCATTATCATCATTTTGTTTGTTATTATCATTATTTTTTTGTTTGTTACCATTATCATTATTTTGTTTGTTATCATTATCATTTATATTTCATATTGCTTATTCATGTATCAATTTATTCCTTTTTGTTTTTTGTCTTTTCAAGTCTCCATTTGTTTAATTTTGCGTTGCTATTTTCATAATTATTTTCATTTATCAACATTCATTCCCTTATCCATATTGCGAAGATAATCTTTTGATAACTGAGAGCTGAATGATAATTATTATACAATTAACAGATTAATAAAAAACAAATCACTGATAACTTAATAATGATAAATCTTTGATAACTGACAACTTGATAATGATAATTATTTGGCAAATTGCAGGTTAGTGATAATAACTAGATAACTGACAGTTTGTTAATTGGCGATTATTCGAAATACAATAAGCATTCAACCACCCAACATACAACCCCATAAATCTATATCTGCCTTGAT